>NC_085141.1:239515664-239559024 GCF_024139115.2 Armigeres subalbatus | reverse complement strand
CAGCACTGTGTAGCACTCCAGTACTCGAAGGTTTATATTTGCGTCCGTACTTTAACATTTCTAAGTCTCTACTTGGGTTTCTGTGAGGTGACCTTTTTTTGTTGAGACCCATTTAGAAGACATTCAACCATTACCAATTTATCCAAAATTGACGGATACCAAGACCAAACTACGCGTAAATACCTAATGCATATCTTGAAATCCACACGTTCCTCTCATTAAAACTTCATTTAGCAGAAAGTAATGACACTGATCCGGTTCAACCCATGTTGTCACATGTCACAGCACCAAATCCTTACCCGAGCAACATAATCCGCCATGGCGCTAGGACCCTGAGCGTGTGGGATCACAACTCCTGACTGTGTGCTGCCCGCGTAGCCGGGTATTGTTTTAAATCTGGATGCATAGTGCGGGACATATTTAACAATTTCGTCACCATGGATTTGTACGTTACGGGCGGTGATGGCAGAAGTTACCAAACGATTGCTTATAATGCACCCCGAACTTTAGTGTTCTGTATGAGGTTAAGAAGTGCTTTCAATGACAGATGGGATCCGAGAGCAGACGGGCATGAGTTTTGCTTGTTTATTGTTGCGGAGTTTAAAGTAAGTCACATCTGTTCTGGGTGGATGATTAATGGGCTCATACTACTGTTGCGTTTCTATGTGGTCTTATATCAGGCTCTTCAACAAATTATGTTTGCGGGTGGAAAAGCGCTCGCGCTTTGGAAATGGCAGCAAAATAATTGCAGCCTAAAAGACTAACTTGGTAGAGAATGAATTATAAATCACCCAATAATGGAGGACACTGATTATGTCATGACCTAGCGAAACTCTGGACAGTTTGAATAGATCATTATTTTGAGAGAGACTAATGCTTGAAAACTATTTTCTTAACTTTCAAAGTAACGAGCGGTTTTTAAAAGTTCGTAATTGGATGATGATTAGCTAGGAAATGAATATCATAGGTTTCAGAATGAAGATTGTCAAAACTGATGAAACCCTTGTAATGCATTTTCTTTTACTTGTACGTGGGGTCAGCCACAAACAGGAGACATTTTTTGTAGCAACAGAAAACGTTTACGTTTCTCCGTTGAAGGCAAATATTTTCGTCCAGCTGATTTCAGATGCAGGAGCACTTGTCGTCATTTTGCTACGTTCTTGGCACCACGCACCGAGAGACATTTTCGGCTACGCGGTAATTTTTAACTAGTTTCTTCAAGATTTCCTTTTGAATTTTTTCAGTAATTTCCGGTAAAATTTTCTAAATTCATTCATAAAGATCTAAGACAATTTTCTTTTAAATTAACAAGAATGATGATTTTTTTTAAATTGTCGAGAATGATATTACTAGTCGTCGGTGGCGCACAGCTTTAGTCTAGTACCGTCACCTAAAGTTTAAATTGATCGAACTGAACTTAACAGGACGAGGAACTAACTGTGCCCGACGATGCTTCCGAGAGTGGCACATGTATGCAAACTGGTTGTTTTCGGTACTGCAATGGTGGCTGGATGTGTACATTTAGGCCCCAATATCAGTAGATCACTCGAGAATGTGACGTTGATTAGTTCCCTTATAGTATCAGGAAAACTACGATGCGACAGTGTAGTTAGTGGATGCCGCCAAAAGAACGACAAACGGTGCAGCGCTGCCAATGAACAAACAACTCCCAAGGCCATAGTGCCAAGGTTTAGTTCAATGGCTTCGATTTGGAACTTGGGCAGGGCCTATGCGTTCACTTCACAGTACCACGTAAGCAGAGCAAGTAACTACAGAAAGCCAAGTTTTCCCACCGTTCTGCTGATCTGCTATAAATTAAACTCACATGTCAGCTTTCGCGCGAAATCTGTTTGATCGAGTTCGTGATGTTGACTCAGCCTGTCCTTTTGTGACATTTAAATTTTTATGGAAAAACAAGTGCAATCAGTTGGAAAACACTCTCCAAAGTCGCCAAACTCTTCTTGTGAATTACGCTCCATTATAACGAAGTAGAACCGTGGCAGGACTCAATTGATGCAAATGTTGCCAATTAGTTAAATCTTAATTTAAAACCATTATATCGATGAAACGTAGATAATAGGGGTTATCGTTTTTCTTTATATAATTTTCGCACTCCTCTTATCAATACATATTTAAAAAAAAATCTCCATATTAACATTAGTCTGAAAAACTGACTAACGTGAAGAATAGAGCGTAGAATAATCTAGTTCATATGAGTGCGATAATTTTAGTGATTTTTTTTCGATTTTCGAGGTGTGAACGACTTGACTTAAATTTGTTTTATTTGAACACTTTTGGAAGACGCCTGCGACAATTTTGTGCGCATTGGAACTCGCTCCGCTGATTGAGGCCCGGAAAGTCCTTGCCGACAGGTGATTGGCCAACTGTGGCTGTACGAATGTCCAAGAATCCAAATGTTGAGTCGCACTGCTCTCCGGAGTTCAATCGCTGCAACCAGATAGGAAACCCAACCTTAGCGCATAACATCGGTCCATACAACCGAGCAAAGAAGGGAAAACTTTTCAGACTTTCGCAAAAAAAAATATTCGAAGTTTTCTGCAATAAACTGATCAGAACGTCAGTTAAACGATGACAAAATTCAGATCGCATTTAAAACTAAAACAAAAAAACTTCGGAGAAAGCGTGGCTCACTCTGAGAGCGACAGCTTTCGTCTTCCTGCCACACAGGACTTGACGGTTGGTATCAAGATAAGGATACGATGTTAGCGAAGTTGGGCAGGAAACGCAGCCATGGGTACTGTGGGGACTTACAGCCCTGGGAAGACCAGGGAGGCTCGCACACCTCCATGGGTGGGACTTATTTTCAGGTTGGTGTGCCCGGAAAGTCAAGCTGGATCTAGATCTGGTGGTACAGTCCTCCATCTTTAAGGAAGCAGATAAGGACAGATAGGCTAGCGGTATCGTCAGCTAGGGCATCTTGTATATTTGTCAGTATTCCGTAGCGAGGAATGTCAAAGTTTGGACATCGGCAGATCACATGTTCTACGGCGAATCCAGGCGAAGGTTGTCGATTGTTGTTCATCAGCGAGGGTGACCTGGATCCATGGATGTTTAGGGTGGTCACTTTGTAGCGCGGCGATGGCACTAGCGGAATGAGTCAGAACTAGGACTGGTTTGTTGGAGGGGGTAGTAGCGGCAATCAACAGAGCTGCGGTTTCCGCTGAGAAGACGCTGCATTGTGCAGGATGGCCGTCCGAAGCCATTTGGTTGCTCCCGGTAACGCCTAAGCTGACCCCTTCTCTCGAAAGAGAACCATCAGTGTATCGATATCTATGGTCCCTAGACTCAGTGTTCAGCGACTCGGCAACTGATCTTCGAAGAGTGATGTCCCCTCTTTTAAAGCGCCTCGAAATAGAGCCATTTATGTTGGCTGTGTGGAGTGCCAGCTCCTCACTCCATGCCAGTGGACCCTAGCCACCCGGGGGAGGTGAATGATCCGATCCCCTTGAACAAGAAGAGAATTCCTACGTTTTCTGGATGTGGAGGAATCGTATGCGGCGGCTTTTAGGCAAATAGCCACTTGCACACAGTGGTGAGATGGGAGGACACCTGCTTCGGCGCAGGACGCCTCAGCAGGTTCTAGGGTTTTCCGCATATATCAAATGAAATATAAACACTTTAAACACAAACTTCATTCAAAATCATTTATTTAAACTAAACTATTGAGAAATCGACTGTATATTTTTATTTCGATTTTAAGGACGGCTACGCAGTCTTGAATTATTGAAACAAGATGTATATTTATCCGACGTTTCGACACGGGGATGGTGTCTTTATCAGGGGAAAAAACACGGTATTTGTTCCTAGTCTATTGTTTAGTCTAACATTAACTGTCTGGTATGGATTTTTCTGGTACATAACTTCGAGAACACACAATTTCAAAAACATTGACAATTATTGGGGGTTTGCAATGAGGCGGTATCCGAAAGAAAATTCGCGTTATCTGTTAGTGTCAATGTTTTTGAAATTGTGTGTTCTCGAAGTTATGTACCAGAAAAATCCATACCAGACAGTTAATGTTAGACTAAACAATAGACTAGGAACAAATACCGTATTTTTCCCCTGATGAAGACACCATCCCCGTGTCGAAACGTCGGACAAATATACATCTTGTTTCAATAATTCAAGACTGCGTAGCCGTCCTTAAAATCGAAATTTAAACTAAACTTCTTTCCATTTTTTTTCAAATTATTTTCTAAACACTATACACTCGTACACAACCACATCTTCTCCAAAACTGACTGCTCATTGACGCTCGCCAGAGTATGTTTCTTCTCGTTTTTTTTATGTCCGCTCATCGAGTTATCTCTCTCTTTCTCTGCCAATCGCAATAACAAGCGTACTCCGACAAACTGCCAAGGCGACTACACTTATACAAAATGTTCTCTAATATTCAAATAAAACTTGTTCCTTACTGATAGTGGAACGTGTGTTGAAGGATGAAGTTCCGAAGCTATGCGGAGATATTGGTTGATGACTAGGGAGAATATGTTGACAAGCTCACAACGTGCTACACAAGTCAATTCTGCTGTCAATCAGCGCTTGGCCGATACGATACCGAGTGGCCCTGTTGTTCGTGGCCTTGAATTGCAGCTGACTTTGGCCGCTTGGAAATGAGGGATGAAGGTCAGTCCTCGGTCGATGGAGACTCCGAGGATCTTGGCGAGTTTCCGGTTTGGAATCAGCTGCCCGTTAATCTTGAGACTAGGGCCAGAGAGACGGTGCCGTCCATTGCACACATGTCCGCGGACGATTTTTCCGGCCGACATGGTGAAGCCAACTGACGAAGTCCACCGATGAACTGCACTAACCGTTGCTTAGGTTCGGATACGCGTTCACGCCGGAGTGTGCCCGGCTACCACAAGACGGATGCCGTCCGCATAGACGAAGATGTAGATGTTCTTGGAGAGGTTTTTGAATACCCCATTCATAGCAACCAGAAACAGGGTTACTGTCAGAACAGACCCCTGCAGGACACCAGTCTCCTCTGGGAAGGTTCTGGAGGCCGAATTGCCAATAAAGACCCGGAAGGACCAGCGGGTGAGGAAGTTAGCATTAGCATTGAGCAATTCGCACAAATTCGTAGGTGGTACAAGCCTAGCCTGAGAGTAGCATTCCTTCCATCCGTTACCACAGATATTGATTTGGGACTAACCACTATCTCTTAGATTGAAGCAAAGCACTCTCCAATAGTCGAGATCTGTCCTGGTCACGTCCTTGCGAATGCTGAGGAAAGGGAAGGATGGTTAGTTGGACACCTACTTAAGAAAGATGCAGATAACTCTACGACCTCTCATAGGTGCCACGGAAGGTTTTTTGGAATTGTTAGTGTGAAAGGTTATTATCAGTAGGAATCGTTTCGACTCAAGTTTTTCACGTACCCTACGGTTGACCAACCTCTTAACGACCTTTGACACACAGGAGGTCAGTGAGATAAGCCAGTCATCAGCGGCGTCGCGGGAAAAGATACTGTTTTTAGTTATCGAAATAACGTGGCTGGGGCGTCACTCGTCGAGAAAAGTTTGATTGGTCCAGGCTTGATTCATCAGATAAAGAAATACTATTTTGGCGTTAGGGGGAAGATTTTTCAGCATCGGATACCCTATTCCATCCGGACCGCAATACTTCCCTTTGCTACTGGCAAGAGCGAAGGAAAGCTCGACGAACGAAAAGGGTTGATTTATTGGGGATCGTAGCAAGTCCGGCGGAACTCGAAGGCTCTGCAGCGTCAGAGCCCTGGTGGCTAAGAGTCTTTGAAAATGATGCAAAGTACCAAGCCAAGTTAAATGTACCGTCGTTCGGGTTGACATTGGGCCTAGGGGGTAAGATTGGGCCAAAAACGAAAAATGTTTCAACTTCTAATATCTCAGAAACTGTTACGAATTTTGATGAAAACTTCAAACGGTTCGAAATTATATTAAAATTCACGTCTAGGAAATCACAAAACAAATTCCAAAGATTAATTGTGCTCGTACCACAATGCTTGGAATTTGAATGTAAAACTATTGATCGAATGAACCCGTATTAAAATAGTGTCAGTAATGCCCCACAAATCTATTACATAACTAAATTTTAGATCGATGGATACCTGGTGATCATGTTATGATAATCTGTTTGTTGTTTTATCGAATTTTATGAATATTTATTAAACGGTCTTGTTTTTTAGTAGCAACGAGCAATGCATGCTAAAAAGGGGTGAGATTGGGCCAAGCCTTTGGTTGATTTGTCATACATAGTTGGTAAAAGCCGTAATGTAGGCAATTATTTTTGATGAACGATTGAATCGTTGCATCGTCACCGCTGAACTTTCTTGTATGTGGCCCAATGTCACCCCCTGTGAGGGGTGAGAATGGGCCAATTTTAAACAACATATAACTTTGAAGAATTTCTCTCAATTATTATTTTTTCCCCACACAGTGGTAAATTTATTGTTCAAGTTTGTACCTAACTAATTACAACTTGATTCCAATATTAACTACTAGAGCTTTGTAACATTTACTTCGAGAGTATCACATTTTGGCCTAATGACACCCCCGTAGACGGTAATGAATTTCATTGTTATTGACACAATTAATCTTGATCTTTCCAGCCATAACGCTCCCACTTCATAGTTTTTCATTTTGAGTGTATTTTTGGAGTGCCGACAACCGACCACTTTTTTTCGAAATGGCATGAAATCAATGCTTAACAAAATTTTTAATAAAAAATCCAATTGATGAAATAAAACAAATCTCTCCACCAGTTACTAGCTTATGCCAATTATGCTTCCATTGGTATGCAAATATCACCACATTGTGCAATTGGACGAAAATTATGGACCAAAAACAAAAGGGTACCGACAACCGACCACCTTCCCCTACCGTCCTGCGAATCGATGTGGATGGTGGAAGATCTACGCTTGCCTCTAAGCACTTTGACTTTCCCCCATAGTTCGGCGGTGGATTGGGCCGAATTTATGGAGTCAAGGAAGTCTTCCTACTGCTTCTTTCTGGCGTCTTGGATAACCGTTCGGTACTCATATCATAGTGTTTTTGTTCATGGGCGTAGCCAGGATTTCGAGAAGGGGGGGGCCAACTGTTTTCTAAATCGTAGTTTTATAGTAGTTTTATAAAAACACATGAATATTAACACATGAAACCAACTCCAAACCAAATCGAAACAATAATGATTAAAACAATAATGGATTTAAAAATGCGTGATTTATTGCTCATCAGATATTTTTGATTAAAGTGAGAAAAATATTAACGAGCTTAGTATTCAGAAAGAATATAAAATCGGCTATAACAATTATTATAAAAATCCTGCATTCTTCCATAAGTCTTGTCTTATGCATTCTTCCATAAGTTTAAGAAAACTAGAACCTTACATCTGAATTTCTAAACAAATCCTTTCTGAATTAATATTTATTATAAAATAGGCAGAAAAATCAATAAGCTTTCTCCAGGAATTCCTTCGACAATTGCTCCTGGCATTCTATCCGAAATTATGTCAGGGATTCTTCAGGAATGCCTCAAGCAACTTATTCGGCAGTGTCTTCAAGGAATTTTGCCGGGAATTGATCCGAAAATTCCACCATTATTTACTCCAAGAAAATCTTCACGAACTTCTTTATAAGTTCTGCAGAATTCTCTGCAATAATTCAAATAATTTCGTGCTGTTTCCCATATTTTTTAAGAATAAGAATATTCCGTGGAAAATCCGCAGAATTGCCAGTAAACATTCCTGAGAATTTCACGAAAAATCTTCGATTTTCTTGTGTAAATTCCATAAAATTTTCCGTGAATTGTTTCGAATAATTTCTTGTGAAAATTTCAAAGAATTTCTCCAGGAATTCCACCGGAAATTTATACAGAAATTATATCGATATCAGCAATGGAATTTTCGGAGGAATTCCTAGATTAATTTGCAATGAAATCCTGAAAGAATTCCGGTGGGAACTTCAAGATTTCCACTGGGAGATCCTCCAGGAGTTCCACCGACAATTCCAATTTCTCTAGGATTTCCTTCGAGAAATAATTCCGGTAGTTCTATCGGCAGTTCCTCTGAAAATTCTTCCGGGAATTTCTGCAGAATTGGAATTTATTTAGGCTTCTTCAGGAATTTATATAGATATTCCACCAGAAGCTCCTCTGAGAATTTCTTTGCGAGCTCCTATGGGAATTTTCCGGGAGGTCCTCTGATGATGATGATGGTCCAGCTACAAACCCCAACAAAGGTTTCAGCTAGACGAGATTTGTCTATATGATGAATTATCTTGTTTCCGAGAATGCTTCTGGTGGTTTCCCCGGGGTTCCTTTGAAAATTCTCCCAGGAGTTTTTTCAGAAATTCTTCCAGAAAATTCCTTCGAGAGTTCCTCCGGGAATTCCACCAGCAATTCATCCGGGAGTTTCTCCGGAAATTCCTCCGGGAGTTCCACCAGAAGCTATTCCAGGAAATTATTCAGGCTTTTTTTCAGGAAATCATTTAGGTTTTCTTCAGAAATTAAGCTGGAAATTCCTCCAGAAGTTCTTCCGATAGTTTCTCTGGGAGCTCATCCGGGAGGTCCTCTAGGGATTCTTCTAGGAGTTCCTGCTGAAATTCCTCCGGGAGTTCTTACGGGAGCTCCTCCGGCAGTTCCTTCGGGAACTCCTCCGGGAGATCCACCAGCAGTTTCTACGAGAATCCCTCCGGGAGTTTCACCGGCAGTTTCCTCGGGTGTTTCTCTGAAAAGGAACTCCCGGAGGAACTCCCAGAGTAATTTCCGGAGGAACTCCCGGGGGATTTTCTATAGGAATTTCCGGAGAAATTATCAGAGGAATTCTCGGAGGAACTGCCGGTAGAACTTCTGGAGGAATTTATTGAAGAACTACAGGAAAAATTTCCTGAGGAAATCCTGGAGTAACTCTCGTAAGAATTCTAGGATGAACTCCCAAAGGAACTTCCGTAAGAATTCCCAGAGAAATTCTCCGAGGAACTTCTGGAGGAATTTGTAGATAAATACCTAAAGAAATTCTAAATGAATTCCTGGAAGAAAGCCTGATTGAATTCCCGAAGGAACTACTGGTGGAACTTCAGAGGAATATCCGGTGGAATACCCTAGAGGAAGAGAAAAAATATTTCTGAACGAACTTCCGAAATCCCATTTCCCGTGAAATTCCTGCCAAATATCGTCCAGGAATTCCCTGTAAAGTTCCTGGAGGTATTACCGGAGAATTTCTTGGAAAAACTCCAGGAAGAACTCCCGGAGGAACTCCCACAAGCACTTCCGGAGGAATTCCCACATGGAAGTCCTGAAATAATTCTTAGAGAAGTTCCTAAAGGAATTTCCGAAAAAATATCTGAAGGAATACCCAGAAAAATACCAGGAGGAATTAATGCAGAAATTCCCAGATGAAATCCTGAAAGTATTCCCAGATGAATTGCTGAAGAAAATCCCTGCGGATTGTTCCGAAGAAATTTCTGGAAGAACTCTTGGCAGATATCCGAGTAAATTCCGAGTGAAGTCCGGAAGGAATTCTAGTACACTTCCGCGGAAAATCTCCCGGGAAAATTCCTGGAGAAGTACCTGAAGAAACTCCCGAAAAAATACCTGTAAGAATTTCTGGGGAAATACCAGGATAAATTCATGAAGATATTTCTAAAGGATTTCTTGGAGAATATTCTGAAGTAATTGCGGAAAGAATTCCAGATTGGAATGCTAGATGATTTCGCTATTGAATGTTTGGAGGTATTCCCGGAAAATTTCCTGGAAGTAATCCCGGAGGAATTAAAGGAAGAGTTCCGAGAGGAATGCCCGGAGAAGTTCCTAGAAGAATTTCCGAAGGAATTTCTTATAGATTTACAAGTGAAATTATGGAGCTAAATCAGAGGATTTCCATCATAAACTTTTGAAGAAACTTCTGGTGGAATTTTGGGAAGAAATTCCGTATGTATTCTTGACGGAACTCTCGAATGCATGCCTGAAGGAAATGCCGGATTTTTCCTGAAGAGAAAATAACCGAAGAAATATCTAGAAGTAAATCTTGGAGAGAAGAAAAGAAATCTTCAAGGAATTTCCTCGTGAATTTCCTAAAAAAAATTAGTGGGGGGTTTCTAAATAAGGTGGAATTACAATTACATGAGAAAGATTTTTGAACGATTTTCAGAGGAATTTGTAGATAACTTTCCGGAGGAATTCAGAAGTTCCCAGAGGAGCTTCTAGAAGGATTTCAAGGAGAGTTTTTGAGTCCGAAATGTTTCGAGTTGTTTTGAACTTTCATATATCATGGATCCTGGATGCCCTAATAAGTTTTGGGAATCCTTTGAATTTCAACCACCTATTTCTGTATATGATTGGAACGTAAAGTGCACATGTTTAAGGGAATTCATTTCAGTACCAATCTTTCCACAATTTATGTACCGCCCATGTTTTTGTTTGTAGTTTTCCAACGCACTTACCTTTTTCGGGTGGCCAGGAGGAAGCCTCCTGAGCTTTCGGAGGACTTTATTCTGAGTTTAACAGCTCGTCGCGTTTCCTTCGACCACTAACGAAGGGCTTTTCATCCTGGCCGGGAACTGGTCTGAGAGCGGTGTCGAGTACTTGGTGATAATTAGCCGGGATAGCTCGTGTCGATTCACCGAAATTCCAACTTCTGCCACCACCGGATAGTGGCCCGATCTGAGCTCCTGGAAAACGACCGGCTGGGAGACGTGATCGTTCATGTTCGTGATGAAGATGCCGAGCGTTGCATGGGCTCCAGACCGTGCCAAATGGGTAGGGCTGTCAGGGATCAGAATGGTGTAGTGACCCTCCGTTCCGGTTTGAGACGGTGCACAATGGGGAAATCCGATTTCAAAGGTGGAAAAAATTGATAACTTGCTTCACGAACAACTTACAGAAGAGATCAAGAGCTTATTCGAAAGGGAATTTTGCAAAGAATTCAGTGAGCGCTGTTTCATGGACGTGGGACGCTTCTGTATGTAGTTATTGAGCTCGTTTTGCCCTAATGCCCCATATATCGCGAGTTTCCAAACTATTTGTCATTTTATCTTTAAGACATTGTTCTAAAATTGAGTTTAGCTCTTCACTATGGATCCACAGAAGGGCACTAAATATATTTTGTTGGTAAAAGTTGGAAATTTAAGGGATTTTGGGGTCAAATACGCATCAAAGTGCATTTTATGTGAAATTTTCATGTATTCTGTAAGAAATAGTAATATTTACAGATAAGTGTTGATAATATTGCCTCAAAGTGTTGAACAGATATTGACAATTGTTTACCGAACAAAAATTAATGAAATAAATCGTTTCACAAATGTTTTATTTGGTTATTTATGGAGTAAAAACGATTTTAAAAACTTTTGAATAGCATCGATGCCAAACATTTCCAAACCATACCCGATAGCACAACTAGACAAGAATAGTCATATGTTATGAGTCTTGATGTGATCATAGATAGGAGGTGATGGGAGATACTCTTTTTTCTTACCTTTTTGCCCAAATTCCCCTATGAAATAATATAGCTCAATGATTCTGAGCAAGAAAATGATGTTGTAATGTTTATTCAATTGATATTTTCCAATGATATAATGAAAATAACTAATAATCATATGAATCATTAAAAATATTGAATTATATGGGATTTAGGGGTCATACAGCTCATTTAATGTAACTTTTTATACAAAATACTATAACTTTTCTCACGAGCGACTCACAGGTAAGGTTAAGGGCTTATTCGGAAGCGAATTTTCCTAGAAATTCAGTGAGTGACGTTTTATAGACATGAGACACTTCTGTATGTAGTTATTGAGCTGGTTTTGCCCCATTGTCCCATACATCAAAATTTTTCATATTTTGGTACTTTTATCTTTAAAAAATTACACTGAAATTCTGTTTTCCTCTTCATTGTAGAACCATTGTAGATCCATACATAGCACTATACATATTTTGTTGGAAATTTAAGGGATTTTGGGGTCAAATAATCATCAATGTGCATCTATATGAATTTTTATGTATTCTGTAAAAATAATAATACCCAAGAAATCATTTAGACTATATTACATCGAATAATCATTTAGGGTTAATATACGGTGATTTAAAAACTTGTAAGCATTGATGTAGCTCTACATATAGTCAATTTTGGCTACTGCCTATTGATTATTCTGATATTTACAGATAATAGTTGATATTATTGTCATATTTTTTGTTAACAAAAATTGATACCATAAAAAAAAAACATGTCATGAGAAAAGAATATTTTCTATCTATTCCTATCTATTATCACATCGACTAATATATTTACTCTTATCTAGTTGTGCAAACGGGTGTGGTTTGGGAATGATTGGCATCAGAACTTTCAGAAGCATTTCAAAAATCGGGTTTTACACAATAAATCACAAAACACTTGCGAAATTATTTACTTCATTAGTAATTGTTTCGCAAACATTTATCAATGTCTGTAGAACATTTTGGGAGAACAATAATATTTCTATTAATTTTCACAGAATACATAAAAAATTCACGTAAAGTGCAATTTAATACTTATTTGACCCCAAAATCCCTTAAATTTCCAACTTTTACCAACAAATCATGTATAGTGCTTTTCTATGGATCTATAATGAAGAGGAGAACACATCTTTAGTACAATACTTGGAAGATAAAAGCACGAAAAATATGATAAACTGTGATGTATGGGACATTGGGGCAAAACGAGCTTAATAACTACATACAGAAGTGTCTCACGTCTATGAAACATCTCTCACTGAATTTCTTGGAAAATTCGCTTCCGAATAAGCCCTTAACCTTATCTGTGAGTCGCTCGTGAGAAAAGTTATAGTATTTTGTATAAAAAGTTACATTAAATGAGCTGTATGACCCCTAAATCCCCTATAATTCAATATTTTAATGATTTATATGATTATTAGTTATTTTCATTATATCATTAAAAAATATCAATTAAATAAACATTAAAACATCATTTCCTTGCTCAGAATCATTGAGCTATATTATTTCATAGGGAATTTGGGCAAAAGGTAAGAAAAAGAGTATCTCCCATCACCTCCTATCCAGGATCACATCAAGACTCATAACATATGACTATCCTTGTCTAGTTGTGCTATCGGGTATGGTTTGGAAATGTTTGGCATCGGTGCTATTCAAAAGTTTTTAAAATCGTTTTTACTCCATAAATAACCAAATAAAACATTTGTGAAACGATTTATTTCATTAATTTTTGTTCGGTAAACAATTGTCAATATCTGTTCAACACTTTGAGACAATAATATCAACACTTATCTGTAAATATTACTATTTCTTACAGAATACATGAAAATTTCACATAAAATGCACTTTGATGCGTATTTGACCCCAAAATCCCTTAAATTTCCAACTTTTACCAACAAAATATATTTAGTGCCCTTCTGTGGATCCATAGTGAAGAGCTAAACTCAATTTTAGAACAATGTCTTAAAGATAAAATGACAAATAGTTTGGAAACTCGCGATATATGGGGCATTAGGGCAAAACGAGCTCAATAACTACATACAGAAGCGTCCCACGTCCATGAAACAGCGCTCACTGAATTCTTTGCAAAATTTCCTTTCGAATAAGCTCTTGATCTTTTCTGTAAGTTGTTCGTGAAGAAAGTTATCAATTTTTTCCACCTTTGAAATCGGATTTCCCCATTGTGCGGTGTTTCCCCACGAATGGTGCTTTGCGTTCAGGTCTACGGCGATGATGAACTGCCTCTGCTGCCGAGTGTGCTTGGCTATATTCCTTCATAGTTCGGTTGAAGTGCCGTCGTCGACTTTGAATTGTGTGGGACAGTAGGCCACGATAAACGTGACGACTCCGACGGAGGCGGTGACTTCCACTCCATCGGCTTCGATGATTTTGAGCTTAAATTTCTGCTCACCGGCCTAAAACCCGGAATTGTGGCACTTACCTCGGGCTTCCGGTGGGTTTCGGTGACGAAAGCCGCGTCAATCTCCTTCTCCTGAAGGATATTGCTGAGCTCGACTCTTGTTTGCCAGACCCAACCAAGAAGCAATTTTGGCTGAATATTGGAGCCAGCTGCTCCGGGGTGTAGAGTGGAGCGGAATCCTCAGGGAGTAGAGGATGCTCATCCTGCTGGCGGAGGAATCCTGGAGGAGGAAGCGGGAACCATTCGCTGGAGGATGGAGCCGGCGATGCTTCAACCACTTCGATTTTGTCACCACCGACATAAACTAGTGGAGGGTGGCTCACGTTGTCTTCTCTTGAGCCTCTTCTTATCATGTACTTCCTCCGACGTGTTGATGACTAGTCCGATCTGCTTGCAATAAAAACAATGATAAATGAGATAAAATGATGAATAAAATTGATACATTCTGATTCGAAATCCGTCCACCGTGGATGGTTTCTGTACAATTAAATCCGGCACACGATAAATTGGCTTTGCGCTTTCTGGGTGGCGATTTGTTTTTCAATTGTGATATTTTAATTTCAGAGCATAGGTATTTATTTTCCATTTCCACTGCCAGAAAGCTTACTGTCAAGTTTAAGATCAGGATAAGATAAATCTATATCTTCTATATAATAAAAATGAAATGGTCTGTGTTCGTATCCGCATAACTCGAAAACGGCTGTGTTGATTTTCTTCATTTCTTCAGCAGATATGTTCGTTACCATTTCCGACGGGTTTATATGATACTTCCTCATGCGAAAGTTCCGAGTAAGGTAGTGCAAATCGTGAAAAACTAAAACTAGGATTCGTATGGAAATTTCACATGGGCATTTTCGCCTACTACGCAGGACAACGTCTGCCGGGTCGACTAGTGATTTTTAAATGTATTTCCTCAAACCCCACATTATGAAAAACGGCAAGCCAAACAGTCACCATCCATCTGAAAGATTTGGTTGGTAGCGAATGCATAAGTTTCGCTCTTGTTTCGAAAAGAGATCTTCTTAATTCATGCATATTGTAGAACAAAAATCCAAAAACATCATTGTGTGTTTTGCCTTTCTCGTACACGAAGTATATTCAAACCTCGATTAGTCGATATCGAAGGGACCATCGGTTCATGGAAATATCGAGATGTGGAATAGAAAATCCTTGGAAAGCTGTTCGAAGGGACCATCACAGTAACCAAGAAAATATTTTTTAATACGTCATAATTTGCTTCCATGAGTCAATATCGAGTCATAGAACATCGACTCATGAAGGTTTGACCGAACTTTTGATAGGAGACACATAGTGTTATATTCCAATCGACTCAGCTCGACGAATTGAGGTGATGTCTGTATATGTGTATGTTTGTATGTGTGTCTGTAAACAAAATGTAAGACACACCTTTTTGTTCTTATCCTTATCCGATTTGCGTGCAACAAATTGCATTCGACGCTATTGAAAATCGGCCCAATCGGCCGATGTGTTTTTACATTGTTGTTTTCCTCAATTTTTGAATGCAAATAAATGTGAATTTTTAGAATTCACTGAATATTTCTTCCCAAAGTGACCCAAATTTTGACCTCTATTATGTGCTTTTCTCGTTACATTTCATAATACGAGAGAAAGGAGCCATCGCCGCTAGGTGGATCATTCTGTTTTTTTTATTTACAATGATTTTGTTTTCGCTTAGGCCTCGCAAAATCCGGCCATGGATCAGACTTACCAAAACGAGCTAAATTTGTACATCTTCTCTGTTATTTTTTTCTTGCAAAAGGGATGAACAATCTCTTTAAAACTTCTCAGAAGAGTTGGATATCTGAGAGGTTTGTTCATTAAAGAATCTGGCCTCAGATTTGCCTGAATAGGGGTAAACAACAAATGCCGATGGTTTTTCGTGACGATGAATAAGATGTGCTTGAACAACGGCATTCGTCAATTGATAGTCCTCTTAAAATGTTAAATGATAATTATAGTCGAGTTGTACTTATACGCAGATGTAAATATGTATAGATCAACATTTTAAAAGGGTGAAACAGTCAAAATTTACATACAAATCTACATACATAAGAACTGGGTATATGCGAAATTGATTCTTTCTTATACTAACAATGTAAGCTCCCATACAAATATTGTAAAAAAAGCTTGCAAAATTGTAAAAACTCATAAAATAATTGTATAAGAATCTAGCTTTTTGTCATATGCCCAATTCTTATACTGCATTAAAAGAAAATCTAACATTCGCCGGTTGGGTGTATGCATAATGAAAGTTCCAGTCGGAACATGCATCGTAGATCTACAGCCATAAAAGGATTTGAAGTTTCTCGGAACTACCTGTGAAAATGATTTCTTGCGAACATTATTTACACTGTTTTATATTTGTAGTCATAAATCCACTCTCTGTTAGAATTTAAACATTGACTCCCCGTGTCACAGTTGTGGATTTAAAATTTCCAGTTACATCCTGTAGAATGCAATTTCGAGGAATGATCAAATAGCTCTCTTCAACTGAATGTCGGGTCGAGTAGGGATATAGAAAGGACCTCCAGGCTTTACCGCTGAAGGTACCGGGTTGTGAATGTGAATCCTCTGACTGGAACAGTCGCAGCAATGATTCCATCAGAGGCAGTTTAGCAACCATAAAGAAAAAGTTTTATTTTGGCATGGGACTGTAGTTCCGGGGTACAAGCAATTTCGAATGGGTCTCCATAAGCTACGGAAATGGCAATGTTGCGCAACAAGAGTCACAAACAATTCAGTTGCGTTGTGTGTTGAAAAGACAATTGTGATAATGAAAAATAACATTGTCGGTAGAATGAAACAATCTCGTAAGGATGAGGCAATCCTTTCAATTTTTATCAAAAAGAATTACTCTGCCGTAATCCGAAAAAGTGACGTTTGCGCCAAATTACAACATGCGGGTTTTCCATTTTCCCGTTAAAGAGATCGACGAGTACTACTCGTTAATACCATTTTTGTAAAATGAGATATAGGGGAACTGTTCCGTTTTCCATCTCACTGAACATATATTCATCTCATCGCAAAACAAAGAAATCCAGCACCAATCTCGATGCTTCTTTTGGCTAACCCGCGTGCTCACTGGTGAAAAAAATCACAAAAATAAGAAACAAATTAAATTCCTTTTCATTGCTTTGTTTTTGATGGGATGGAAATAGGAGTTATGGGAGTTATGCCGAACCGTTCCCCTACATCACTTTCTCAGATTACGGAAGTACTGCTCCGATTTGAGACCATATGGCCCCCATATTCATCATTAGAAGCATATTGGCATTTTTCTTACTTTTATGTTACTGTTAATATTTCATCAAATTCATATATGGGATTTCCAATCCGGAGATGACGAGTTCGATTCTTGGTCCGGTCTAAGATATTTTCGGGTTGGAAACATTCTCGACTCTCTGGGCATAGTGTATCCATTGTACCTGCCACACAAGATACATACTTATGCAATGGCGGGCATAGACAAGCTTTCAATTCTAGACCAACATTTGAAAAGGGCGTAACAGCCAAAAATTATTCCTTCTGATTCTTTGTCCACATATATAGCTATATGCAAGGGGCATGTAACTCTAAACTTTGCGGTAATATCACTCATTGTCTCGCAATAGTATTTCGTGATATTTCTAGTATCCACGATTTTCATCAAACAATGAAACGGTTGCTAGTTCGGTTGTTATGGCGTTTGTCAGTTAGTTGATGAAACACAGTGCTCCCCCGTATAGGAAACAGCTCATTTCTACCTTCCACAGATTCTAGAAAACTTTCAAACCGCATTTCTGTTTCTAATACCATCAAACCAAAACGCAGGCCCCAAAGGTTGCTGAAAAAGTAACACTAATAGAAATAGTTATTCAGTGATTTTTTAGGAATTTAAAGGAGACTTAAATCATGTGTTGCCTAAAACTGTGTGGACTGTATCGACTAGATGGCGTTGTGTTTCGTGCTTTCCCAACCAGGGCTCTTTGATCAATTTACCGTAGATACAACGTAGTTCTCCGCCAGTATTTGTCAGTATTTTTGTATACTGTCGAAAGTTTAGAGTTAGTTGCCCCTTGGCTATATGTGTAGACGAAGAATCAGACGGAATAATTTTTGGCTGTTACGCCCTTTTCAAATGTTGGTCTAGAATTAATAACTGAGGAAATACTAATAGAATACTAGGTTGAAAAGCAGGCCGGTTCCCTGATAGTGTGATAATTACGATCCAGTGTAAAGGGTTTAATAAACAAATTGGAAATAAAACCACCATTTTTTGTTTTCTGAATCGAAAAAATCTACGGAATGTATTTTTTTCTTCTTTCTCTTCTTTCTCTCTCATGATCACGAGGCAAATGAATAATAGTTCCCTAGCTTCAAACACGAAAATTTTCTTCGAAATTTTCTTGAGATACTCCACTAATAGCATATCAGACGAATTTGTGCGGGCTTGGCAATAAAACTGAACACTATTTTAGTCGCAACCAAGCTTTCAATCTTCTTTCATAGTGGCAAATATTTAACTTTATTTAAATTCCATCACACCCACATCAAATTTTCGGAAAATATTTGCCTTTGTTCCATCTTCTCTCGTCTGAATCAACTTCCATTTCGTCGAAGGCTACACCGCCACACCCTCTACTACGATAGCACATAAAATAGCAATCGTTGTCGTTTACTTCCAGTAATGGGATGTGTCTCGATGCTTTTTTCTTGCTCCACTTTGACCTCGTATGGCCTACCAGACCGGGGCCCACTTGGTCGCTCTTCAAGCAAAACCAACCGACGAAAAAATATTGACCGGTGGCAATCCAAACATTTACAAGCAGACGTTCAGCCTGTTTCGTGTGATATACGACATGGGTATCATTCGAAATGACGGATGTCCAAAGGAAATCTCCATGTCTGCCAAACTGTACTAATTGCGGGGTGTTGGGAATTCTCCTCGTTCAAATATTGTACCAAGTATCCAACTTTGCGTATCAAGCGAAACTCATATTTCTATGATTAAGTATTTGGTTCGGTTTCGGTTATTCGGAAGATCATGGAATGTTTCGAAACATGTAAAGGGGAAAAGGTTTGGTTGTGGGCACCTTCTTGTCCTTGGTCTATAACATTGGCCATAGTTGATCTTATGCCGATATTTGTATGCCAATGGAAAGCTAGACGAATAATTCTACTACTAGCGAAAAACTTATATTGATTTCTTCCATTTGGGAAATTTTATTGACAATTTCGGCAATTTAATATTATTGGACATTTCAATTTTGTGGTTTGGTTGTTGCACCCTACTCGGCTAAAAATAAAAAAAAGAAAGAATCTAAACCACATAAATTAAGAGAAAAGAAATAATTTATTTTTTCAAATAGCCAGGAGGCACTAAACACTCAGATCAATCCACCTCCATTAATTTACCTTTATTGCATTCATTTGAACATATCACAATAAAAATAGGAGAATTCCTACTCGGAATTCGGAGAATTCCTACTCGGAATTCGGAGAATTCCTACTCGGAATTCGGAGAATTCCTACTCGGAATTCGGAGAATCCCTACTGAATTCGGAGAATTCCTACTGAATTCGGAGAATTCCTACTGAATTCGGAGAATTCCTACTGAATTCGGAGAATTCCTACTCGAATTCGGAGAATTCCTACTGAATTCGGAGAATTCCTACTGAATTCGGAGAATTCCTACTCGAATTCGGAGAATTCTACTGAATTCGGAGAATTCCTTCTCGGAATTCGGAGAATTCCTACTCGGAATTCGGAGAATTCCTACTCGGAATTCGGAGAATTCCTACTCGGAATTCGGAGAATTCCTTCTCGGAATTCGGAGAATTCCTACTCGGAATTCGGAGAATTCCTACTCGGAATTCGGAGAATTCCTACTCGGAATTCGGAGAATTCCTACTCGGAATTTGGGGAGTTCCTACTCGGAATTCGAAGAATTCCTAGTCGGAATTCGAAGAATTCCTAGTCGGAATTCGAAGAATTCCTAGTCGGAATTCGAAGAATTCCTAGTCGGAATTCGAAGAATTCCTAGTCGGAATTCGAAGAATTCCTACTCGGAATTCGAAGAAATCCTACTCGGAATTCGAAGAATTCCAACTCGGAATTCGAAGTATTCCTACTCGGAATTCGAAGAATTCCTTCTCGGAATTCGGAGAATTCCTTCTCGGAATTCGGAGAATCCCTACACGGAACTCGGAAAATTCTTACTCGGAATTCGGAGAATTCCTACTCGGAATTCGGAGAATTCCTACTCGGAATTCGGAGAATTCCTACTCGGAATTCGGAGAATTCCTACTCGGAATTCGGAGAATTCCTACTCGGAATTCGGAGAATTCCTACTCGGAATTCGGAGAATTCCTACTCGGAATTCGGAGAATTCCTACTCGGAATTCGAAGAATTCCTACTCGGAATTCGAAGAATTCCTACTCGGAATTCGAAGAATTCCTACTCGGAATTCGAAGAATTCCTACTCGGAATTCGAAGAATTCCTACTCGGAATTCGAAGAATTCCTTCTCGGAATTCGGAGAATTCCTTCTCGGAATTCGGAGAATCCCTACACGGAACTCGGAGAATTCTTACTCGGAATTCGGAGAATTCCTACTCGGAATTCGGAGAATTCCTACTCGGAATTCGGAGAATTCCTACTCGGAATTCGGAGAATTCCTACTCGGAATTCGGAGAATTCCTACTCGGAATTCAGAGAATTCCTACTCGGAATTCGGAGAATTCCTACTCGGAATTCGAAGAATTCCTACTCGGAATTCGGAGAATTCCTACTCGGAATTCAAAGAATTCCTACTTGGAATTCGGAGAATTCCTACTTGGAATTCGGAGAATTCCTACTCGGAATTCGGAGAATTCCTACTTGAAATTCGGAGAATTCCTACTCGGAATTCGGAGAATTCCTTCTCGGAATTCGGAGAATTCCTACTCGGAATTCGGAGAATTTCTACTCGGAATTCGGAGAATTCCTACTCGGAATTCGGAGAATTCCTACTCGGAATTCGGAGAATTCCTACTCGGAATTCGGAGAATTCCTACTCGGAATTCGGAGAATTCCTACTCGGAATTCGGAGAATTCCTTCTCGGAATTCGGAGAATTCCTTCTCGGAATTCGGAGAACTCCTACTCGGAATTCGGAAAATTCCTACTCGGAATTCGGAGAATTCCTACTCGGAATTCGGAGAACTCTTTCTCGGAATTCGGAGAATTTCTTCTCGGAATTCGGAGAATTTCTTCTCGGAATTCGGAGAATTCCTTCTCGGAACTCGGAGAATTCCTTCTCGGAATTCGGAGAATTCCTTCTCGGAATTCGGAGAATTCCTTCTCGGAATTCGGAGAATTCCTTCTCGGAATTCGGAGAATTCCTTCTCGGAATTCGGAGAATTTCTTCTCGGAATTCGGAGAATTCCTTCTCGGAATTTGGAGAATTCCTTCTCGGAATTCGGAGAATTTCTTCTCGGAATTCGGAGAATTTCTTCTCGGAATTCGGAGAATTCCTTCTCAGAATTCGGAGAATTCCTTCTCAGAATTCGGAGAATTCCTTCTCGGAATTCGGAGAATTCCTTCTCGGAATTCGGAGAATTCCTTCTCGGAATTCGGAGAATTCCTTTCCGGAATTCGGAGAATTCCTTCTCGGAATTCGGAGAATTCCTTCTCGGATCTCGGAGAATTCCTTCTCGGATTTCGGAGAATTCCTTCTCGGATTTCGGAGAATTCCTTCTCGGATTTCGGAGAATTCCTTCTCGGATTTCGGAGAATTCCTTCTCGGAATTCGGAAAATTTCTTCTCAGAATTCGGAGAACTCCTTCTCGGAATTCGGAGAATTTCTCCTCGGAATTCGGAGAATTCCTTCCCGGAATCCGGAATCGGAGAATTCCTACTCGGAATTCGGAGAATTCCTTTTCGGAATTCGGAGAATTCCTTTTCGGAATTCGGAGAATTCCTTCTCGGAATTCGGAAAATTCCTTCTCGGAACTCGGAGAATTCCTTCTCGGAATTCGGAGAATTCCTTCTCAGAATTCGGAGAATTCCTTCTCGGAATTCGGAGAATTCCTTCTCGGAATTCGGAAAATTCCTTCTCAGAATTCGGAGAACTCCTTCTCGGAATTCGGAGAATTTCTTTTCGGGATTCGGAGAATTCCTTCTCGGAATCCGGAATCGGAGGATTCCTACTCGGTATTCGGAGAATTCCTACTCGGAATTCGGAGAATTCCTTCTCGGAATTCGGAGAATTCCTTCTCGGAATTCGGAGAATTCCTTCTCGGAATTCGGAGAATTCCTTCTCGGAATTCGGAGAATTCCTTCTCGGATTCCGGAGAATTCTTTCTCGGAATTCGGAGAATTCCTTCTCGGAATTCGAAGAATTCCTTTGTCAAAATTCGGAGAATTCCTTCTCGGAATTCGGAAAATTCCTACTCGGGATTCGGAGAATTCTTTCCGAATTCGGAGAGTTCCTTTTCGAAATTGCTTGGAATTCGGAAAATCTCTGGTAGGACTTCAGAGAATCCCTGCTCGGAGTTTTGAGAATCCCTGCTTCAAAGAATTCCTACTCGGAATGCGGAGAATTCCTACTAGGAGTTCGGAGAATTCTTACTCGGAATTCAGAATTCCTGTCAGAGATTCCGGCTATCATCGCCTCCCAAAGCAATACAATTAGATTCCAATATTCGCATTATTTCGATCTTTTTTTGTCTTTATTTGAGAGGTTTTCAGCCCTAGGCTGACTCACGTCTATAATTCGATCTGTTATCATTTCATCATATTTTCAGAACCGTTTTTACGGAAATTGTCATATCTCTTCGTATTCAAGATGGATTCTCTAGTTGCAGCCAGCATCGGTCAACAAATAATTTTTAGCCTCCGGGGAAAGCATAACACTTGATAAAAACAACGTTACATGAAATGACAAGCAGAAGATAAGATGCATTTGTAACATACCCTTGATAAACATTTCCAATTCATTTGTATCGATGCAAGGTTTAGGATACGGACAAAATACTAGAAGAATTTCTGCGCAATCGGATTATTGTAGGCACAGTTTTCAGTTATGCTGATTTGAATTTTATTAAAATTTTGTCAACCTTTTTGTTTTGTTTTGTGACATTATTACCGCCCTAAATACCATTCTTTTTCAATTTTCCAACTTATTTAATCGTGTTTATTGATACATTTCTACATTATCAACATTAGAAGTTTAAATAACACATCACTGTCTGAATGTCTATTAAGAGTAGTAGTTCGATTGCTATTTTACGGATTGTATGTGTCGTATGTCCCGGATTGAGGATCGAGCCCCCATAACATAATCCATCATTATAATTCTCCAGGTCAATCTGTATTTTTTTCGTAAGCTAATCGTGCTTTGGAAGGGCTTCATAACGGAAGATATTCACCCAGATTTAGTACAGATTACACCAGACACTCAATTGATAAAGCTCTGGTTCTCTATTCTAACTGTAAGGCAGTCAGAACGATGTAAATTTAGGGTTCCATTTATTCTGTACGATTCCGGCGGTGGTGGAGGTGTTGTTTAATCTTTGCAATTTAATGGCTTAATTTCCCTTCTGTCTTATCACCGACATGGAAACACCAAGAATCATGAAAAAGCTGCAATGCTCTCCCAAGAATTTAGCTAGCCTTTGGTCCCACCAGCATAACAACATCGGAAGTGTTGACGCCTATCAACACCAGCATTGATGGCACCAGCCAGCAGGCAAGCAAGAGAAGAAAGCAACACTATTATAACAAGCCAAGTAGGTCCAACGCCGGAACTAATGGTCTAATGCTGGCAATATGACACCCTGGCCGGGAGGAGAGTGGGTGCCTTCTATTCAGGAAAGGGGCAGAAATTGTCTGATTACACTGTCCTAATCTTTGGTGTGCTTCTTTGCGACATGAACTCGGAACCGGATGCCGGTCTATCTCCTGCCGGAAGGTATTTTCTATTCTGCAGCATCGGTTAGGGATGCACATCGTAGTTTATCATGAGTGGAGTGAAAATTGATTTGAAAACCCCTACATGGCAGGTTAATTTACCATTTCGAATACAGTCTGAAAGCATAATAACACTCAAAGCGGAGCTTTTGGAGTATCTTTGTGCATCCACACGTTGCCTCCATCCCGTAGTATCGATTTAATCGTTATTAATGCTCGATACAACTGTGATCCCGGCCGACTACGCCGGCTGGGGTCAATATTTTCCTTTGCAAATAGCACTTCTGTGTTTGCTCTTGTGATGATGGTTAAGTTACTACCATAAGAGGCTCTTGTACAAACATGTTGGGTTTATCACACAAGCACAGGGTAAGCCGGCAACGTCTGCGGCGAAATTGTGCCCTTCGGAATATATCGTAGAGCATAAGAGTTTAAGAACTTTGTCCGCATGCGAAACCATAAACGATGTGAAGACGTGGGCTGATTAATTCACTAACAAATGAGTCCGAATAGTTTATTATGCAAGGTTTCGAACCGTAGGTCATGGAATAAGTAATTAGATAAAATAAATGCTTATTATTACAGTTTATTATTCATCTGATTATCAAATCAAATAGTTTTCATAATTAGTAGGTACACGGCAGGTATTTTCGTCTGTTTGTCATAGTCTCGAAAACCAATAAAAAAGACGCTTTTTTGTAAAACTCATACGTACCAAATCGTAAGATCAGGAGAAATGTTCTACTATAGTGGAGTTCTAACAAATGTGCGTTGCTTTCGTTGGTTTTAGCCCCTACGACGAAGGACGGAAATACCTGCCGTGTCCCTACATGGTTCATTACTAGAGATTTCTACTGATTCGCAAAAAGTTAAAAGGTGGGGGAAGTAGGCACCTGTATAGCGTA
Source organism: Armigeres subalbatus (assembly GCF_024139115.2). Classification (NCBI taxonomy): domain Eukaryota; kingdom Metazoa; phylum Arthropoda; class Insecta; order Diptera; family Culicidae; genus Armigeres; species Armigeres subalbatus. Next base: position 239,534,267 of record NC_085141.1, on the reverse strand, counting down.
GTGGAGTTTTGGGATCAAACCCCATCGAAGGAAGTGGTTACCCTCCAATACATTTTTCGAGCTAAATCATAGTAAGATATTGCTTATAATGCAGTATTTCGAACAACTGTATTTCAATAATCAATTTTATTTTATTTTGTTACGTTTCAGGGAGCAAGTAATGGCGCTTGAATCTAGGGCTAATAGCCAGGAAATTTGGGTGAAATACCTGTGTCCCGTCCCTAGAAGTTGTATCAGCAATCTTCTTAGCAATGTCACTCCCAATGTCTTATTTTCACACTGTACGCCTGGCCATTTTAATATTTGCGTCAAATTCATGATATGTTGTAAATATTAATGCTGACAAGAAAAGGCTCGGAAATAACCGGCATTTCCAGGATGCTGTTTAATACTGGCTGTGCATGTGCTAAGACAAAACACGACAAGACAAGACAAAAGAGCTGATTTGGGGAAATCAATTAAGGTTTCTTTCGAAATGTATTTTTCCCATTTTCAAGGTTCCCCTATCAAATGTATGCCATCTTATCCTTAATTCGCATCATGTTATTCAACCCTGTTGCTCATTCGTTTAGAAATGCATTCTGTGCTGTTTTGATGCCTTCCACTATCAGTATGCTTCGTTCAGTTACGTATTATAAAATTTGTGAGGAAGATTTCTGCATTTATCAAAGGCTGACAAATCAAATCAACTTTATTGATTTATTGAAAAGGCTGAGGATCTTTAATAGTTAAGATAGCCTGGTCATCTGGTCCATGGATTTTGTCCACTCAATTTTTTAGTGTTGCGGGAGGATTTCGACACGAAAAATCAATTATCCCGCTGGCCTCATTTAAATTTACAGAAATCATTTAAATCCTCAAAACACTCAAAACCTTATTCTCCAAGTTCAGTAAACCCTCTAGATGGCTTAAGTTCTTCTACAGATTTTCTAAACATTCCATTACCTAATGATTCCATTGATTTCTCAAACTGTTTGGATTTATCATAGAATGAGGATTCTGACAATGTGGACAGAGTAGGCTGAATCGGACTGTCCAATCCTGGACGTCTTTACTTTATTACTTTTTTTAACGGATTCAAGTCAGCTTTTCAAAATGTAACTCATGCTTACTTTGACTCAAAGTTCTCACTTGGAGTGAATTTGTGTCAAATACACGTTTATAATTAATAAAATCATTGATAGTTTAAAACGTCACGCCTCTAACGCATACAAAGTGAAACTATAGACACTTCCGAAGGAAGAGTAAAGGTTTTGATTGGTTTCAGATAATTTTGGTGAAATGCGTAATTCACTGGGCGTGTCATAATTCATATATATGAATGTGATAGATAGACAAAAACCATGTTTCAGTGATTAAAACAAAATATAGATGTATGTAGTAACTCTAATCATCGTTGCCATTTTATAAATGTGCAGATTCAAAATTCGTAGTTTTATTTGGTGTGTGATAACAAGTGTTTTTAACTAAACCAAAAATATAAAGTCAAACACAAAGAGACAGGTTTCAATAGAAGTAATTTTTTGTTCTGACCGGGTTCGAACAAAATGATTTTACCATGAATGTTGTTAGAGATTCTATTTTGGTACGAATAGTTAAAAGTCTCCCTGTCAGGAACAGCATATTTATGACAAATGCTGATTTACGCAGACATCCCATTATGTGAAATCAATCGCATCCTATCTTGTGATATGACATCATCACCGTTGAGTATCGCGATCAAGATGAATTGCCTAAAACGAGATAAAAGGTTAACATCTCAATAAATAACTATAATGAGTTAAGGTATTAACAACTACAAGTCACAAATGTTATCACTATCATAACCACCAATGTCATGGCGACGCTGCTGCACTGGGTATATTAGCATCAATCGAAGGCATGTTTCCCAGCGCAATCCACCACTGATACATCCAATGAATAGTCCAAGAAGTACCATCACATAAATCGTGGAAATAAAACGTAAATGGTATCTGATAAAATCTACGCGATGCTGAAACAAAAAGTGAAATTTGTAATTGCGGTTAGAAATGTGGATACATTGATTGCTCCTGAACTCTACGTGGGTGGATAGTAATTCATGAATTTCTAAATAATACATTGAATACATATTTCGCACAAAGCTTAACAACGAGTATATAAATGATTCGATACAATTGGAAACTTCGAGCCGCTATCGCAAAATCAAACATTAAAAATCTCTTTCTCTTCAGGCTCTCATGATTACGAAAAATTTTTCCAACTGAGAATATAATATCTACCATTGTTACTACCATTTCATACCGAATGTGAGAAAAACATCGAAAACCACGAGATCAATGATGAGTACTGCAATACTAGGACCTAACATATCATGGTTAGCTATAAAAACATTAAACATTTTGAAATTTTTTCCACCGAATAAATGAATTGAATTGACAACTGTTACGATTTATCGATTTCACTGTTAATTTACTAGCATTGATGATCAACAGAAACGATCCGCAAGACACAATCCAGCGTAAATGAAGCCCATGACTCGAAAATGCCTATTCGAAACCATTCTGATCGATGGAAGGGTTCCAATTCCGCGCTTAATTTTAACTAGCACTATGATCAGTACTGCACTTCCCTTTTCAAACTGCCAGTGCTTCATCATTCAAGCCTGAAGATTCCAGATAACGAGCATAGAATATGTTTGATCATGAATAAAATTTATGCCGATGTCAACGAAATGGGAGAGCGCAAGAATAGAATGTTTGTTCTGGTACGGATAATATGTTGCTTGGTCGGTTGCAATTCCGCACAGCAAAAGGCAACAATGTATTCTGATTCCTCTGGATTGAATTTAATGCAAAGGACTGTACTGAATTTAAACAATTAGTATGAAGGACAAAACAGATGGGGTGTGGGCCGGTCCGAAAATCAGCGACGGCGGCGGTGATGACGTTTTCGCCGATTTTTCAAAAGATTATTCTGAAACTTTATTTTTATTTGCTCAGACAAGGAAGAGTGACCTTTGCAGTACATAAAAGCCTTCTCCTTTCAGTTCGGTCCATGACCGCACTTTGATAACATGCAGTCTGCTGAGTGTCCGAAATCGTCTTCCATTCAGATGATCCAATTTTCTCGCTGCGTGACTGATCTTCTTATACCGTTGGATTGATGTCGAGAACCATTTTCGGATCATTGTCTGACATTGAGGATATGTGTCTGGCCCACCGCAGTCGGCCGATTTTCGCAATGTGAACGATGGATTTCTCTCAAAGCTGACACCACTCGTGGTTCATTAACCTCGTTCAGTCCGTCCGCCATCCCAGCATTCATGCAGTATATGGCATCTAATGTTTTAGTTTTTAATTTCGTTTAATTCACGCTATCAAAGCTTTGAAGATATCGACTTGCTGTTTCTAGCATAAATGGCTATACATTAGACCTCTTCATGTTTTCAAAAAGTATCGGATATTCAAACGGTCAGCCCAAATCACAATCTCGCCGTTTGGCCGAATAGTTGAAATACGCTTTCTTACGAAGTGAGAAGTAAGTAGTAAGAAGCAAGAAATAAGAAGGAAGAAGGAAGAAAGAAGAAAGAAGAAGGAAGAAGGAAAACGAAGAAATAAGAAGGAAGAAGGAAAAACAAAGAAGGAAGAAAGAAGAAAGAAGAAGGAAAAACGAAGAAATAAGGAAAAGGAAAACGAAGAAAGAAGAAGGAAGAAAGAAGGAGGAAGAAGGAAGAAAGAAAAAGAAGGAAGAAGAAAGAAAGAAGGAAGAGAGACGAAAGAAGGAAGAAGAGAAGAAGAAGAGAAAAGGAAGAATGAAGAAGGAAGGAGGATGAAGGAGAAGAAAGAAGAAAGAAGGAAGTAGGAAGAAGAAAAGAAGGAAGGAAAAATAATAAGGAAAAGGAAGAATAGAAGAAGGAAAATGGAAGAAGGAAAATGGAAGAAGAGAGAAAAAGGAAGAAGGAAGAAGGATGAAGAAGGAAGAAGGAAGAAGGAAGAAGGAAGAAGGAAGAAGAGGAAGAAGAAGAAGGAAGAAGGAAGAAGGAAGAAGGAAGAAGGAAGAAGGAAGAAGGAAGAAGGAAGAAGGAAGAAGGAAGAAGGAAGAAGGAAGAAGGAAGTAGGAAGAAGGAAGAAGGAAGAAGGAAGAAGGAAGAAGGAAGAAAGAAGAAGGAAGAAGGAAGAAGGAAGGGAGAAGGAAGAAGATAGAAGGAGGAAGGAAGAAGGAAGAAGGAAGAAGAAGGAAGGAAGGAAAAGGGAAGAGGAGGAAGGAAGAAGGAAGAAGGAAGAAGGAAGAAGGAAGAAGAAGAGGAAGAAGGAAGAAGGAAGAAGGAAGAAGGAAGAAGGAAGGAAGAAGGAAGCAAGAAGGAAGAAGGAAGAAGATAGGAGTGGAAATAAGAAAAGAAGGAAGAAGGAAAAAGGAAGAAGGAATGGGGAAGAAGAAAGAAAAGAAGAAGGAAGGAGGAAGAAGGACCACCATGAACTGAGGTAATTTTTAACTATTCGGCCAAACGGCATTCGCCAAATGACCCGTTCAAAAATGGCATTCAGCTAAACGGCGTTCGGCCAAACGGCATTCGGCCTGGCCTGACACCTCCAAGATAACGCGAGATCCTTCAGGTGCTGCACTCGGAATGGAACGTACACACGGTCAAGCTTTGACAACATTGACTCCATCTCTTTATTCAAATATCCATCGTTTACCAACAGCGGCACGAACAATCATATTCGAACAATATCACACACGAACGACCGAAGCGCCAACAGCACCAACCATCAAAATTATGGGGTTTGTGCACTTCACTACAAATGCTCAAACAATGTTCGGAGAACCTTGCTCCACCCCGACCTCAAACCAAAATCAAACCGTTTAATTTTTCAACCGAGCCGCAACTGTCAATAGTTGTTCGAACAACAACGAACAACACGTTCAAAAAAAAGCAGCAACGAAGCGTTTTCTTGGGCGGAGTCAATTCGTCAAACTGCTTGACTGGTGTGTGGAACCCCATTCATAGTGACAATCTGTCTGCTAGAAGGTTTCAAATAAGCTCTTATGAGGTGAACCGGTCAAGGGCAAAAACCTCATTAATAAAGACAATAAAAATAAGAGCTCTCCGCTCATGTGGAAAATTATAAGCTGAGTTTTGGAAGCATTCGGGAAATTTTCCATTTTGCAAGTAAGTGAGAAAATATCAAACTTTTTTGCAATCTACTAATTTCAAAAGGGTTTCGAACTGGGATCCATCTTCGTGACATTATCTCAAAGTTGGTATTTCTCAGAATAGCGATCAAGTTCTTTGATATTGCCTTCGCCTCACATTTTAAGACGGATCAGTAGCTGAAGATCGTCGTAACAATAATGGAGTTAATTTAATTTCACATTTAGGAATTGAATGCCTCTGGCGACAAATAATTTGTCAAAGATACGAGAGCATTATCAATATCTCTTTAGTAACGAAATACACATCAAAATTCCTCGATATACGTTTTATAAAATGCCAATCAGCTCTATGATAATTAAAAGTAGAGCTGATTGGATTATAAATCTTCTTGAGATTTCAAACGTCACAGGAGTCAAAGTCAGCATGAGTACCAATTGGCCACACAGCTGACTTGAATCCGTTAAACCAAATCAATTATCGAATTTTCGAGATGAAAACATTTGGCCATTGGGATATTGAATAGTATAATATCCCGCAAGACAATCTTCAAATAAAATTTACCATGGAATTGCTTTGAGCATTATTCCATGAACGGTGCTTAGCATTGAAGTCACCAATTGAAGAGTTTGATTTTTGCAGTCAGAATTTGAAGATCAGCTTTCAACAAATTCTTTTGCTGCCCATTGCATTGAAAAGACAAGTAGCCTGCAATGAAGGAAAATTGTCCAAAATTTGTTTCAACGAAACTCAAGGTTTCAAAAACTTTGGTTTCGAGCGAAGAAAATAAATTATGTTTGATACGTCTGTTGACAATGGATACGTCTGTTAATGACAAATTCAGAAATTGGTTATGATTCCCTCCACAATTTGCGCACTTAAATTTGGAATCATCTCTCACAGGACATGCGTACCGTGAGATTCCATCAAATCATGCATTTACATCCATGCGACAATTTTTGGTTTCCATACTTTTGGCACTTACGGCACTGGGTGGGTATTGAAATTCCCCCAGGCCTGCGGAAATGTTTCCATGTGACACGGACATGGGACATAATGCCTTTTCAAACTTTTCATATTATTTAGTTCACTTGTTTTAAAATGAACTAAATAAAATTCTTGAGAAATGCCCTCTGGGAAGTACAGAGTGGATTTCTTTTTCATCTAATTACTTGGACTGGTGAAAATTCAGTAATTGAGAATTTCAATTAATCTCATCCAGTGATTTATCATCACTGGAGACCATTCCGACGACTTTGAACAATCGCTCAGTTTTGTCGTCGTATAAGAATTTATGGCGCTTCTCAGTTAAATACTGATGATTGCTCAGTTCGATAGGAGAAGAAATAATGTCTGTTTGATTTAGAAGGAATATCCAAGTCTCACCTTCTATTCCGCGCTTGGGCAGGACGGTCTTGAAACCTTGTTTCTTTGAAGGAGTGAGAATTCAAGACTCCCCCTCTCTTGTTTTATTAATGCTCATTGCTGGGCGTGGAGACGTGACCTTCTAAGGGTTTTCCCAGAACGGTGTCCCTGCGGGATTACCACCGCTTGTCGAATTTTACTTCCGCAAACGGGTCCAACATAAAATGAATGCACGGGTCCTTGCAAAGATCGTAACGGATCAGTGGGTACTAATAGCGCTGAGAAGCACTTTTGAAATTAAAATAGCTTCGAGTAGTATTAAAACTTCCTTCCGCAAAGAGAGAAAAGAACCGCACAGTAAGAAAGCACGATGCGATCTGTGAAACTATTATGCTGCTAAGGAAGCGATCTCAACAAAAATTGATTGATCTATCATAAAATGACGCACTCTATACACCAAAACAATTGAAAATAATTAGATCTGAAAATAACAGGTCCAGTTTTAATTCATTTTCTAAATTTACTCACCAATGTCCAAGTATTCAACACATCACTTTCACTTGCACAAACAATTCATTTCTTATGGTGCTCCTGCTTCTCAATTTTTTGAAAGGCTGAATATCCAGCAGGATTGGCAAATGAGTTCACTTCACTGTTGGAAGGAGCCACTTGGAACACTTATCGACTGTTCGTTCACTGAATGTGATGGACGACACATTCCCGATTGCTTTGATTGCATATGATGTGACTCTAAGTTGCAGTTCACATAAGGCCTACTTATGGTTTCAAAGCAATTGAATGTATCATTTATGTAGTAAACGGAAGTGCTGTTTCACTGCCACACAGCCTTTACTACAGTTTACTACCATTCTACGATGATGATTTTTTTTTGCTAATCATCAAAAGACATGTCTGTTTTGTTTGTTTTCCCTAAATTGACTTTTATTTTAAAAACAAAGCCGATTCGCTTCGATTCTGATGAATAATCTGCATTTGAAACATGAGTAGCAACGTCTTGAGCAGACTTCAAGAAACCAGTAGTAAACTCTTGTATTCATACCGAATCAGTTATTTGTATATGTTCGAAATGTGTAGTGTAGTAAAGTCTTTTTATTCATACGAACATGTTCCAAAGTGACGTTTACTACTAAAATGTAGTAAAGTTAGACTACTTTTTATTCGTACGACCCAATGTCACCACTGCACACATCTCGAGGCAGCGTTGCCGGAAGATGGTGGACTCGATGGGTGTTACCAGGTAGCAAATAAAGCCACTGGAAAGTAATCAGTAGAGCTCATGTTAATAAATAGATAACCATAATTTTGTTGGTGGCAATAGTTGCCACCGCCTTATCAAGGTTAAAACCCCCTAACCACGTCGGTGATCAGCGAATCCAGTCAGCGATTCTTTTTGGCCGTTGCACCTGCCGACGGAAGAGCTCACCAGGTTCCAGGGCGTGAAGGGCTTGAAGCCATCCATCCTTCCCGTTTAAAGCAACAGTATCGATTTCACTCAGGTGTGGGTCTTGCTCTTGTCGACGAGCATCCGTATCGTATAAGCGTATAACCAACCATAGTCAGTTACTTGTTAGGGAAAGCCAGAACAACATTTTCTTGTTGGGTACAGCACAACCAAAAACAAAACAGCGCTTTCCTAGATGCAAATGCTTCTGTTCTGGAATGGAATGATGAGATATTTTCAAGGAACATAATTTCATTTTGGAAAGTATAAATGTATCACTAATCTTTCAGCTTCGAATTTGTATAAGGTAAATTGGTATTGGGATTGGATTTACTGTTTTCGTCCATTTGCGTAATCAGTTTCGTTTGTATGTTCCAAAGTGCTAAACAAAATTTTGATTTTCTGTTTATAGTGGACACTTAATATATTTGTTACATTTAAGCTTAAATGCCTTCAACTGGACGAAAAACAAGTTGGTCCATTCTGATATTGCTAGTATGATATCCTGAGCAATCTTCAAATACAATTTTACCATTGGTTTTTGCTTTGAGCATTATCCATGAACGGTGTTGGCATTGAAGTCACCAATTATGAAAAGTGGATTTTTTGCAGGTTAGAATTTGAATATAAGCTCCAAACTAATTCCGTTACTGCCCATTGCACTGAAAAGGCGAGTAGGCAGCAATAAAACAGAATTGTCGTTAAAGTATAATGGCAATGTGCACATTATGAGCTTTTAAGAACTTTAATAATTCATCTTCCTTGCCCTTTAAAGAGCAGGCAATCCAATTTGAAATTTTCAAAAAAATATTTGGATCCATTAAAACGAAGTCTAGTAACAATGTTTTGAGTGAATTTGATACCAACCTGAACAGTTTTGGTTTTGCTTGAACATTGTATCAATCATACAATTGTTCATTTAGAAATGAAAGTCGGAAGCAGAGATGGTACCTGAGTCGATAGACCGAACGTTATTTTCCGTTGAAGAATGAGTATGAAAATCATATTCATTGTCGGTAAATTTTCAAAATGAAATTTGGACTAAATAAAATTCTTGGAAATACCCCTCTGGAAAGTACCAGACTGAGATTCTTTTGCATCTAAATTACTTGGACTGGTGCAAATCCGAGTTCGAGTTACCAAGTTCGATAAGAGAAGAATTATTTCAATGTTAGGAGTTAGGCAATATCGAAGTCTCTCTCGGTTTCTTAGAAGCAAGGGGAATCAGAGATTTCGCCTTCCTTTTTATTGGCGCCTTACTTTGCACCGTTCAATGGAAAAACGATCCATAAAAAATGAAAACGATCCATAAATAACATCTGAATGTTCCATAATGCTACCATAAATCCATAAAATAGTTCGAGAGATTCCATAAAGTTTTTTTGTTATGATCCATAAAACTTTGAAAAAATCAGGGTTTGTACAAGACACGACCGCCCGACTAACTCGTAAAACCGTTTGTGAAATGAAGAACCTAGCAAGACCCATAATTAATGAAAAACCCAGATTAATCCACCTAGCGGTGATAGTGCCTTTCTCGTTCGTTCAAAGGTTTGAAAAATCTAAAATAACCAATATGTGGATTGGTCTTATTTTTCATTTTGATTATATGCATAAGAAAATTCTCGCCAAACGCAATTTGTTGCAAACAAATCGGATGAGCATAAGAGCACAAAATGGCATTTTATTTTGTAGTTTTAAAATTAGTATTTTCGCCATAACTTTTGATCCAATTGTACGATCCGGCCAAGTTTCTATGGAAACAATGGGACAAGATTCTGCTCGAATCCAATCTGTTGCGAGCGAAAGCTACACCTATTGCACATCAATCACAGTAACTTATATGGCGGATTCAGTCACATGATTACTGCAACCAGATTTGTTGAACTTGTGTTGCTTGGGAATAGATGAAGTCTAAGTGCTAAAAAGTGAGCTAGACTTTGTTGAACTCTTTTCAAATAGTAATTTTCCATAACTTCTAAGCTCATAGTCCGATCTGGCCAATTTTCAATAGGAATCAATGAGACATTCTGCGTCGAATGCAATTTAATACGAACGTCGTTGAGGAAAGTACCTGAAAAATGAGCAACATTTTTTGGCGATTTTCCATAAAAAAAATTTCGATCCCACGATCCGATATGGCCAATTTTCAATAGAAACAACGGACAGGATTCTACGTCGAATGCAACTTTTGTGAGCAAATCAGTTAGGATAAGTGTGAAAATGAGTGACATTTTTACGCATTTTTTCGTATGAATTTGTATTTTGGCCATAACTTCGATCCCACAGTCCGATCTGGACAATTCCAAATAGGAAATAATGGGATAGGATTCTGCATCGAATACAACTTGTTGCAAGTAAATCGTTGAGGATAAGTGCCGAAAAATGAGTGACATTTTTACGCGATTTTTCGTATGAATTTGTATTTTGGCCAACTTTCGATCCCATAGTCCGATCGGCCAATTTCAAATAGGAAACAATCGGACAAGTTCTACGTGGAATGCAACTTTTTGCAAGTAAATCGTTGAGGATAGTGCCCGAAAATGAGTGACATTTTTACGCGATTTTTCGTATGATTGTATTTTGCCATAACTTTCGATCCCAAAGTCCGATATGGCCAATTTCAAAAACAGGATTCTGCGTCGAATGCAACTTATTTGCGAGCAAATCGGTTAAGGATAAGTGCTGAAAAATAGGTGACATTTTTACGCGATTTTTCGTATGAATTTGTATTTTGGCCACCTTTCGATCCCACAGTCCGATCTGGCCAATTTCAAATAGGAAACAATGGGACAGGATTCTACGTCGAATGTAACTTGTTGAGAGCAAATCGTTGCGGATAAGCCCGAAAATGAGTGACATTTTTGAGTAGTTTCGCACACACACACACACACACACACACACACACAAACAGACATCACCTCAATTCGTCGAACTGAGTCGATTTATATATAACACTATGGGTCTCCGGGCCTTCTATAAAAAGTTTGTTTTTGGAGCGATCATATAGCCTTTACCGTATACTTAGTATACGAGAAAGCCAAAAAACATAAATTTGGTTCTAAAAAGAGCCGATTAACCTTCGATAATGTGCAATTCCAATCCCTAACAGCAAAAATGAAAATTTTAGCTGACTGCTACTGATATCATCCTTGCATTTAAATTTCCTAACTAACGAAGTTCTGCGTAACTAACTGAAGTTTGTCTCCAATTGATCAATTTTATAGTTATTTTTCTCAATGGTACGCAGGAAATCACTGACAGCACATAACCAAATTCAGAATCTTGCTAGAAAATTTTACTGAACGCCAAGAGTGTGCTGGTCTTTGTTGCACTTTGGAAAATCCTCTCAACAACACTATTTTTCCACGGTAATGATGGTAATCCAAAGAATGATTTCTTAAATGACTCCATTCACTATCAGCAATTACCGCAGCTCCACCATTGACGACGCGACCAACATCAACGCGGCAGCCTGTCGCTTGGACCGCAAGCGGGCATTTCACTCCAGTGAGGCTGCCGTCCCGACCGTCGCTCCACCATCGTTGACTGCCGCCTATCGCTGGGATGCTTTTGTCCCGACAATCGCCTCCAATGCTGGCTCAAGGCTACAAATGAAGTATCGTGTCCGCTCTCTGAGAATGCTCGAACGGAAATGACGTGCGCGTATGAGACACGAGTCTTTGACATAGAAAATGGAGCGATGGCGAAAAGGACCGTAACTTATAACAACCTCATGCCCGTGTTAGGGTTGCAGGATTATTGATTGGTCTGAATTTTTACTGGGTTTGGAAGAATTGAAATTTCCACTAGTTTAACGTTGATAATCAAAAATTTCAATAACATATCAAATTGGAGAGTTTCCGATTCATTTGATATATAAATCTCAAAAATCCATCAAAAGATAAAGATTATCTTTTAAAATTTTACATGACTCGTGACGGTCCCCAATTTTGAAATTTTCATCTTACCCTGTATCAGAGTCTCCCCGTAGTTCACGTCAAAATGCGATCACATTACCAATTTACCATTCATATGAATATATTTACTCCAGCAACTCCTCCGACGCGCTTGTGATTCACTTCCGACATTTTCACTTGCTGCCACTGATGCCATTCATACGAATTCATTATATATAGAATCTCCCGGGCGCAATCGTGATTCTGCGGACGGCAACATTATGGCGTCGCCAAGTGGCTAATTTGCTCTTTGAATAATATTTGCCTCGCCTCTTCCTTTGTATAGATTGGCCCTGAGAAGAACCGATTAATTCTCTCACAACTCCGCCGATGCTGGAACCGCTCTCACGACATTTCAAATGAAATCTCGCGCGCGCGGAGAGCAGTTTTCTTATAATCAATAAAGATGGCTCATGTCCCGCCTCTTTGTTGTCCGGTATGAATGCAAATATTGTGCAACCGTCACACACTCACCAGAGGGCGTGGCTACAGCCCTTCCGCGCGCGAGCCATTTCGTTCGAGATGTCGCGGAGAGCAGACCGTGAGTGATACCACTACCAGTGGTTCGGCATCGGCGGAGCTCCTACCGGAAATTTTATTCCCGGCGATGGTGTGGGTCTGTCGTCGTCATCAACTGCAGCGCTCAGATTGAATTTTCTTGTCTGAAATAGGGGAATGACGGCTTTGGCAGGTTTTGTTCTATTATTGTCAGATTTTTGTTGACCAAATTTTATGGAATTTGGCCATATTCTTTGATATCTATGATATGATATGATATTTGATATGAAGTACTAATGAAGTACTAAATTGGCTCTTGGGAGCGTCCACAAATTACGTAACGCTTAGAGGGGAGGGGTTGGTGAAGTGTGACGACCCATACATAATTTTAGATGCTTCATACAAAAGTGTGATATAGGGGAGGTGGGTTGAAATGCCCAATTTTGCGTTACGTAATTAAAGGATCTTCCATAGGTGACTCGAGGCACTACACACTGTTTATTTATGTTATTTATCTATTGTCTCTTTCTTTTGTCACCTCGTAATTTTGGAGTGGCGTATTTCGGTTTTCAGTTGTTTGATGTAACTTAAGTAATCAGCATGTAGATTGTGAGTAAGCACGCGCCGGTGATACTTTTCAAATCATATTTGTTAGAAAAAATTAAGCTTGATAATCAATAGTATCAATAGAATTGGCAAATTGCTGAAGGGTTTCGAATCGATTGATAAGCAAATGTCGAAAATCCAGATAAAGACGCTGTTGGCGTTTGAAATCCTAATTTTTGTGACAGTCTCGAATTTGGAAATTTCCATTTTAACCCTGTATCGTCTTCCCTTAGACAGAGTTTACGTGAAAAATCTGTAGCAAACATCAATGCTTACGCTAAAGCCATACAATTTTCTTCAGTCATAATGCGAATCAATTGTTTGCATGGTCTCTTTCCGATACATACTTGATTCAACTACGACGTTAGCGTTGCGCTTTAAAAAGTTCATCTCGGAACCGATTTCTTTTCAATCATCAACAGGAAAATACAAAATTAAAGTCTCGGGGAAAATTTCATGTTGTGCCGACAACATCCAAATCGTTGCAAACGTCACATTAGTGAATAAATTGCTGTAGCATCTTCCGATGACAGCCTATGCTCGGACCGGCACTAATGCTATGATTCCGCTACCGATGCCAAACAATTATCTTTGTTCTATGAAGAAAGTTCGTCTAATATCAACATTCTCAATCACTAAAATCATATAACTCGAATTACTGAAAATTTCACCGAAGAATTTTCCAGTTCCTAACGGTTGCACTTTAGGATAATTATTTCAACTAACCTTCGTCCCAAATATTATGATGTCCTGAAAAGAACCGATTAATTGCCACTTATGTCCTTTATAACGCAGCCACTGGGCTGCGCGACCCCATCCGATGATTCGGCTCAACGAACGCCGTCATTCCCAGATCCGCCGAAGATGGGGCACGGATAAAAATGATGTGCTGCTGCTACGACCGCCACCACCACCGACCGAAAAATTTCATCCGCACCACCACCGCTTCTGGACGCCCTGGTCCGCTCGCCGTGACATCCAGAATGAAAATGACGCGCGCACGCGAAACGAGGCTTTTATACACAGGAAAACGAAGCAGTGTATCAAAGGCCCGTACCTTACTGAAATCTGATGTCCGTGTTGGGGATTTGAACGGAATTGAATTTTCACCCGGTTTGGAAAGAATAACTTTTTCAATAGTTTAACGTTGATAATCAATAGTATCAATAGAATTGGCAAATTGCTGGAAGTTTCTGAATCGATTGATAAGCAAATGTCGAAAATCTATCGAAGGATAAAAACGCTATTAGCGTTTGAAATCTATCCTAATTTCGTGACGGTCTCGAATTTGGAAATTTCGGTTTTGCACCTGTATCTGAGTCTTCCCTTAGACGTAGTTTACGTCAAAATGATCCATAAAATTCCAAATTTGCGAGGCCATCCAGAAACCACGTGGTCATATTTTTGAAGATTTTCACCCTCCCCCATGTGGCTTATCGTGGTCTTTGGCAGAACCCCCTCCCCCTATGACCACGTGGTTTTCAAGTACAAAAATTAAAAAATACCTTATGTAACTAAAACATGTGGTTAATCCGATCAATTTTGAAGATGACAATTTCAATTGATTCAAAATCAAACTAAACAACATGGAAATTAGAATTTCCATGAAGTTGAACATTTTGATGATGTTATCATGTTGTAATGTGTATCAGGTATTAGGATATCTAGAACCACACCTTCAATGCATCAGAAGGATACAAGAAATGTGGACTCGGAATATCTTATAAAATTTCGAGAAAAATTTATAATGGTTTAGAAATTTTCCAAAATTTCCTATATCTTTATTTTTAATTTTTTATTAGTGTTTTTTCAAATAATTATAAAGCTCATCACTGAATATCCCTATAGATTCCTTAGAGTATTTGAGACCTTCCATAGCTCTGGAGGTACTGGAAATTCTTAAGATATTAACCTCAGCGAAGCATCTGAACAGAATTACAACGAAAAGTTTATCAGAGAATCACAAAGTTAATATTAATCTTAGAGATCAAATAAAACCTCCTACTGTTGCTTCTTTTGAGTAGCATTCCTGTAGAAATTCAGTATAGTTTTCAGAATCATCAATATTAGAAATAAATAATTAAACAAATTTTTTATTGTTCATTGCTAATATGATTTATTCATGAAAACTTTGTATTTTCGTTGAACATTTTGATTTCTTTATGGAAAATTCTTATTTCATAAATGCAATTTTTCTTTTACAAGTGCTAATTTATTACTGTTGTGTGTATTATTGTTCTCTTTGGCAATTTCCTATTTTATTATGGAAAATTTCTATTTTTTCTCACTAAAGAGATTTTCAATCCAGTGCTGGCTCTCTCAAAATTTATAATTCTTCATTAAAATTTTATTTTGATATCGACTCGTGAAGCCAATAATGCCATAAAAATATTTTCTCGTCACTCTGATGGTTCTTTCGAATAATTTCCCAAGGAACTTCTATTCCACATCTCGAATATGCTTCAGTCAATGGTCCTTTCATAAGGACTCATAGAGGAATGCATTTTTATAGATCAATTATTATTTTGGAGTTCGGATCATTCGATTTATCCAATTAACCAACTTAAATGATGTATGGTATAATATCCCAGTATCCATTGGTTGATATGACTTCAATTATTATTTATACAAGCTACTACAGACTTTTTAGGTTATACAAAACGTCCTTGAATCGTAATGTTTGAATTACTTAATCATTCAAGTCCGTGCATCCAGTGCTTCTAAGGCCCTACAAGAATTTCCAGTATAAATTAGAAAAAAAATCCAGCTTACTTTTTACAGAATCTCTTAGACTTTTTCCAAAATTCTGGGCAACTTTGAATCTTCAAATGAAATTCTTCTGAATTTCCAATGGTTTTTCGTTTTCAAGTTCTTAGAAATTTTCAGTTTTTTTAAATTTCCAAAAGAAATTATTTGAATATGTCAAAACATTTCGAAGGAATTCCAAGATTTTCCAGTAGAAAATCGAAAGTTCATCTGAAACACCAATCATGAATTTCCGAGGAAATTCCGATGTTTTAAAGTGAAATAACGAAAAGACGGAAGTTGGTCTGCTATAGTATATTCTATTAGCATTTCTCGTTATAAATTGAAAGCTTTTATATCCAGCCATTGCCGAAAACATCCTAGACATGAACGAGAATCAATTCGTCATCTCCGGATTGGCAATCCTCAAAGGTAACTGGAGACTTACATTTTGAAGTGCACTCCTTAAAATTTCGAAAAACTTCTTTTGTAAATGAAGAAGAATTTCTGGTGAAGATTCGAGAGAACTTGTCGAAGAAATTCATTAGAATGGTTTTCCACCAAAAATTATATGTATTTCCATGGGACTGTTTTTAATTTTCAGACAGAATTTACATGAATTTTTCGAAGTTTTAAAGAAAATTTTGGAATTTGCACTGAAGATGCTTTGTTTTTTTTCATTATCAATTTGTAAAATTTCCAAGCAAAATTTTTCAGAGAGAACTGTCAAAAAAATCTGAATGCCAGCACTTAATCAGGATTGCATGAAGTGATGTCAAAGTTTTACAGGAAATTTCTTTACTTGATTTTTCCTGAATATGCACAAGAAATTCTTGAATTTTTTTCTTAAGATTTTTCTTGGATTATTGTAAAACATAACATTTTTCAAAATTGTAGCTGCAGTCCGCTGTGAAAAGTTTTGATGTGCGCTTTGCGTTTAATGATTAAATCGTTGAATTTTAATGATATTTGATTATTTTACACCGCTATTGTTATTCACCAATTGTCGTGTAAAAAAACCACGTGGTTCGAGCAACACCTCCCCCATATGAGCCACGTGGTTTCTGGACGGCCCAAAATTAATATCCTGATGATGATCCATAATTTCAGCCATATGATCCAAAATTTTGGTCATATGATCCATAATTTGATAATGTGATCCATTATGCTTGGAAAGAAGGCCAATGAAACTATATTAATTGATCCACACAATTTATAAAATCTGTATCATTTATCAAAATTTATGGATCATATCACAAAACTATGGATCATTTGAACAAAGTTATGGATCAAATGTCAGAATTATGGATCATACTACTAAAATTATGGATCATATGTATACTGAAATTATGGATCATCATCACGATAAAAAAATGCGCAAATTTGAAGTTTTATTGATCAAAATATAGGTTTTTTGAATCATTTTCCGAAGATTTATGGATCATTTATCATATTTTCATGGGAAAATAGCAAAATTGTATTGTTTTTCTTGACCATGTTAATGGATATTTCCCAATTAATTGCTAAATTTTGCTTAGTTATGGATCGAAAATTATTCTTTATGTTCTCAATAACTATTTTATTTATGGTAGCATTTGGAAATTCAGATGTTATTTATGGATCCGTTTTTATCGTTTATATGCAAAAGTATGTGACCTTCTAGAGTTTTTCCCTGAACGGTGTCAATTTTTCTTCCGCAAACGGGTCCAACGTAAAACGAAGGCACGGTCCAAGCAAAGATCGTAACGTGATCAGTGGGTATAAATAGCGCTGAAAGCACTTTGAGTTGAAATTAAAATAGCTTTGAGTAGTATGAAAAACTTCCTTCGGTAAGGGAAATAGAACCCGCACAGCACGAAAGCACAATGCAGCCTGGAGAATAGATCAATTTAGCCTTTCATCAGACTTGGAAGATTCTCATCATCTTCAGGAAGGAATCAATTGCCCCTATATGGAAATGAAGTCTCCTCAAGTTTTGAAAATGCCAAATTTAGTATCTTTCGTTAAATCGATATTTTGATAACTTGAAAAATAATTGCTTTCAATGATGTTTAAGAAAAACTTAACAAATTTCTTATCAAGTCCATCAAGCTATCATTTTTGCATGTTTCATCGAGAAATACCGAAACAAAAGTGGGGATCATGCGTGTCCAGTTTCTCCTATAAATGCTCAAATTACGGTTACTTGCCCCTGCAGCCTTTATCAGTTAGTAATCATGGTGAAACATCGTCCATGTGAAGATAAGCATATCGACGACAATAGTTTTCTGACACTGTCGTTCCTTCCTCAAGCGAATTACTGTAAGAGCTGTATGTACACAATACACATATTTCCTTGGTCGATAAGACACCCTGTTGAAAAATGTATTTTAGATACCGATTCTGAGGATACTCCTTTGGAGAATTAACCGTTCTTCAAGCCAAGGTCAACAACCGATGCGATAAATCGTACCGAACATATTACGAACAGCTAAGCACAGTTTATACTTCAAAAGTTTTATAGCACATAAATCGAAGTCAGCTTAATGCTGCAAATTTTCGGAGGAATGTCTTTTGTATTTATCTCAGAGTAATTTGCTAAAAATTTCTGAAATAAATTCCACGGGAATTCCTGGAGTTGTTTAACCGATTCAATACGGATTTTTTTCGTCGTATTTCAACATAAATTTGGGCCCTGTTTAAAAACGGATGCAAACCATGAAAAGTAGAAATATATGAAAATATTTTTTGAGATCTTCTAGGGCCAAACTTTCCTTGAGTCCAGATGTTGATAGTCTACATAAACAACAAACCGTTTTCAGGGCCTCAATCCTAATTTGAAGTTGCAGTGCAAT
>NC_085141.1:239473210-239515639 GCF_024139115.2 Armigeres subalbatus | reverse complement strand
TACAGAAACATCACAATGGCTTATACTTTCCCATTGATCTCTAAAGGAACGAATGCGCTAAATGTTAAACGACTTGATATACCTAACCTATACCTAACTAAGCAATAACCAAGGAAGAAGCAGCCTATCCAACAGAAACTTATTTGCCACCATCAAAACATCAACCACCCTTCCTTGGTATTTTTATCCTAAGCTCATTTTACTTAGCCACTCTTGAGTATAGGCTCATCCTCCTCGACGAGACTGTTTTTCAAACTGCCACCACACTGCCAGTGCACTTTGCTGTTAGTGAAAGCGCATTCTTTCACGTGGATGGATCATCAAGGGTCCAGCGCAGCCGTGCGATGAGATATGTCAATTTCGAAGCCCGTGAACGAAAAAGCTCGGCTGCATAACGATCCGAGAGATGAATAATGACGATAATGAATTTTGCAATCCCCAACAACAAAGGGAGAGGAGGGACATGATGATGATGATGATGATGATGGAAACAATAATGAAATCGTTTGGTAGCTGAATGCAGCAATTTTCCCAGAGCAACCGAAAACTGCTCGCCTCTCTGGTCCTGTTGTGGACAAGGAAAGCGATATTGTTGGATGGTGTGAACGTGAAAGCTTTGATGCCTGATGGTCTTAGACGGCACGCACGGCTGTTCGAAGTATGAATGTTTAGCCCGACTAAGCTGGAAAAGACGATAAAGTGAGTACGAGATTTTTTATCACCTGAGAAAATCAGCTGTTCTTCTCTCCAGTGAAAGATGGTCCAAAGGTAGAAAAGCCAGCAGGTATCCTGAAAGAGCCTATCGACTTCAAAATAAATTCTTTAATTGGTACCTGCATAGGTTTTGGTTTTCTGTCGTTCATGAATGCTAAGAAAATGAATAACAACTTCCGCTTCCAATAAGTTCTTACGTACTTGGTGTTCGGTTCCTTTCTGTTTGTGTGATATTGTAATTTCAACACTTTGGTTCGTCGGAGTAAATTCGAACTATGGTTATTATATGTTCCATAGACGAGCTGAGGCGAAGGCGAGTGTAGCAAACGAACTTTCAGTTAGTGTGGCCAAACGAGCATGACGTCACGATTGCAATCCAAGCAACGGGCGTGTGACGTCAATCGTGGTACACTGTGAAAAAGTGGAAAAACACACTTAATCGAAATGACCCACCGTTCCTGCGCTCGTCTATGGAACCTATAGTGTCTATAATTCGGACCGTCTGGGCAGTTGTACGACTGCTGGACAGTACGACTTGCCTGAACTATCGTTACTCCTCCCGAACCAACATTCCTGAGGCGGAGCCAAGTTGCAAAACGTTGAAAAACGTTTCGATCGTATTACATGGCTACAAGGAAAATAATAAATATAGAGAAGAGAATGATTAGCGTTGTAACTACATTTTCAAATGGCTATATTGGTTTTATATACTACAGGACGTATGAAGCTTCAATAAATGTTTTCAAGTATGTTGTCTTCTATAGACTTGATAAAATAAATATAAACTATACACGAAACATATGTGATAATAAAATATGATGTACTAGGATCTCGAACTGTCCCGGAATTTGATTCAAATGGTCTACCAATCAACCAAGGCTTCCATGATGTCCCATGCCGAGGTATCAACCAAGTTATGTCCTCTCAATATTTGTCTTTACTTGCCTCTCAAACGCATGCATATGAGATGTTATAATGAAATCGTTTGCATTCAGCTACCAAACGATTTCATTATTGATATAGATTAAATGTCCTAGAGTTTGAGTAAAATGGTTTACCAATCAACCAAGGTTTCCATGATGTCCCCAGCCTCGTACCAACCCAAATATTTCCTCTGAGTTTGTCTTTCTTGCGTCTCAATTCCAGGCCTATGAGATGTTGTAAGATCTTCAAAATGCCCTGAAACTAAAATCAAATCTACCGAATCAACCAAGGTTTCCGAGTGTCCCCTGCCGCGCTATCACCCAGTTATGTCCTTTGAATATTTGTCTTTTCTTGCTTCTCTAACGCAGCCAATGAGATGTTATAAGATCTAAATTGTTTTGGAGTTTGAATAAAATGGTCTACCAATCAATCGAGGCCATTGAAGCCGGACAACCGCATCAACCCAATTGTTCCTCCAGTTTGTCTTTCACTTGCGTCTCAAATCCAGGCATATTAGATGTTGTAAGATGTCGAAATTGTCCTTGAGCTTGAGTAAAATAGTCTATCGAATTCAATATGGTTACCGTCCTGGCTCAAATCTTCAAA
Source organism: Armigeres subalbatus (assembly GCF_024139115.2). Lineage (NCBI taxonomy): Eukaryota > Metazoa > Arthropoda > Insecta > Diptera > Culicidae > Armigeres > Armigeres subalbatus. Next base: position 239,513,395 of record NC_085141.1, on the reverse strand, counting down.
ACCCAACAGTATGTACAAACAAATTTGATTGATTATTATTCTGCCTATAATGTATCGCTGTAGAAATGACAAAGCTGAGGCATTTTAGCTACATATATATAGAATTTTCTTCCAACATATAACTCATCCATTCGAAACACTTCAGTACTTCTTCATATGGGTTATGTAATATAATAGAGTGTAAAATAACAAAACAATTCATAATACAAGCTTATTAATGTTCATGGATTATCCATAAATAAAATTAACATTGTCTTTTGACTAATATCCCAAATATGATTCATACACTAGAAGCTCTAGTTTGAACACTTATAAATTATTCTTTTCAGTGGTTCAGCATGATAAGTCAAGATCACAATAGAACTCAGATTCAACGTGATAAATAGAAAATGGCATGTGGATGATGTAGTTTGTTAAATCCAGGTAATCAGCAAAACTAGTACAATACAAGTAATAAGACTTCAAAGAGTTAAGCAAATAGTATATTTGACAGCAAGCTTTGATCTTTTATTAATCTTATTTATTTATTTTTTTGCACATCGTCTTCAACTTATAATTGCACAGGCTAGTTGTTTGACTTAGTCCTATTTTAAAAACTAATTTGCTAACTAAAGTCGAAAAAATAACACACTTTGTTGAATTGTCTGCAGCATAAGTCTAATGGATTATTTTGACCATGTGTGTGCGGTAGCCGGATCCATAACAGTTGACGATTTTGACTGAGAAATTAGATTGGATGATTGGAAAATAATTTCGAAAAAATAGTTACAGCGTAATATTTTTCAAATTGTATAAAAGCCCTAACAGAAGACATATTGAGTAATCTATATATATATATATATATATATATATATATATATATATTATATATAAGTTTTCGTAGGGATTACGAGAAAAGGTTTTTAAAAAACTAAACTACCAGTTACAAGGCTAACAACAGAATGAATGAATTCTCTTTATTGTTCCGTATTTATTAACTCTAACTTCCTTATCACTACTATTCTCCTAACATCATTATCTATGCAGCAAGTCGTTGTCGTCTTGTGCCGGGTAGGCATCCGTTGTTAACTCAGAAGCGTGGGCGTGCACTTCTTATACTTATCTCTTATGCTGTGCACTGGTCCTTTGCCTTCTTGGAAAACATGTTGTCTCGTGTTCTCAACGTTCTTCCATTGATCGGCTTATCTGCTTATGCTCTGTGAATTGAGGGTGTTGTGATGTTGCGCCTCCTATCTACCCGTGCTGTAACTCGTTATCTGGATACATCTGGTTATTGGTGCCAAGTGGTGAAAAGCGGCAATCTTATTTGTAACTGCTCCTACCCGAGTTCAATCGTCCGATTCGAATGTTCTGATTCGTAACACTCTTCTTGGTTGGTCTTGACTTGATTTCGTTGCTGTGTATATACCTTACTTGAACCATCCGGTGCTGCTTTGCTTTAACTACGATGTACGTCAACAGCACGCATCCTAGAATGATACTAATAGAGAAAATTCCTGCCAGGGCATATGTCTGGAAACGTTATCAACTCCAAGCACTGTAGTTGCTTCCTATTCTCAGATTGAGTTTGTGAAGTCTCTCAGGAGATGACTGGTTCAAAATGTGTTTCGTCTATTTTCAAACCATTGAGGGTACAATTAATGCGGTGATGCGTGGTGAAATTCCGGCTGCTAAATGTTTGATTATCGATTGTGACAGAACAGTTGCTGAAGTGGATTAAGTTTGTTCCGATGAGAGTTCTGCTGGATAGCTGGCAGTTTGTTGAAAAATTCGCTGATGTGGCATTCTTGATAATAACAGGGTTGTCGGTTAACCTCTTGATGCGGTTTTGGTTTACTGTTTCCGTAAAACGCATTTAGCAGAAAGTCCGTTCAGTAATTTGGAAAACATTCGTCGTTTGAAACATTGATGAGATCCTTTATGTCGCATATTGTATTTTGTTCTACGACTTGGCATGGCCCTTTGGTGAAGTACGTTGCATCAGTTGGTAATCGCTGTTGTCGATGGAAGCTTAATTTCCCTATCTCCTACTGGAAGTGTTCTAGTACAAATTGTCAAATGGTTTAGATTCTATTTGGGGAACGAGTATAATGAAATATATTTTGCTTTGTTGTATAATGCTCTTATTCCAAGAAATTCATAAACTCTACGCTAATAAGGTTATGTTCTTTCTTCTAACCTGTCCATAACGAAATTCAATTCTTGAGGCTCCAAAAAGGTCTAAGAAATTACATTTAATCTTGCAAAATGAATGGTTTCAAAAATAATGTCGAAGTGTGTTTTCATAATTTCCAAGTGAGAGACTTTGAAGGCTTGTCTGAGAGCAGTAAAATTTTGATTCAATCCTTTTATTTAGTACTTCCTGTCGTGCGTAAATAATTTGTTTTTTATGAGCTCCTGTTGTTCATTAACTACTGTTATAATTTTATTGATTCTATCTTGAAGCTGTCTATTTATTTCTACTTGAACATTATTTTCTCTGATAATTTTGTTGTGCGAACGCCTGAGTTCGTTAATATCTTTATTTATCTGGATTAGATCGTTTTCATCTAGTTACCTGTAATAAGTTTGATACCTGTGCCTATGAAATTCAACAAGCCTCGTTTTCTCTCTTCTTGGGATACAAATTGTGAAATTGGTTAACAACTGTTAGGTATCTATCTTGGAGTAGGTCCATGTTCTTTGAAGTTGGGGAATATTTTAAGTCCGTTGATGATTTGTGAATTTTGTCTAGTAATGGTGTTTGTCGAGTCTATTTCGTGATAACTTTGTGATGTCCTGTTTTATCAAGCTGTTACCGTTTTGTAACATGAGTAGTCCTGGGTTATAGTGAGGTCGTGTATTTGTATGTCTGCGTGCGCAATGCATGAAGTGATGATTAGAATTGATAGTGGGTGAACATTCTGAAAGAAGAGATACAAATTTCTTCGATTACAATTGAGAAATTAACCCAAAAATTACTTTGACTTGATTGACCAGAGGGCAAGAAGTTAAGTTTCCTTTTTCTTTTGATTTTGATTTATGTATTTTAATGTTTCTATGATCAATAAGGTTTTACGTCTATCCAATCTAACAGAAACTTTTTAAATTTAGGTTTTCTTTTATTTTGATACCTTGGATCCTATTGTGACTTCTTCATTCCTGCATATGTGGTTCCATCTCTCTAAATTTATTTTTTGGTTCTAATGTTTTCTTTTGATGGAGTTCAAGGCGAGTTATGATTTCGTCGAAAATAGTGTTCCGATTATCTAATATTCTATCGAGATTCAAAGGCCTCTCTTCACCTTCTTTTACTCCATAGAATATTTCGATAGGTTTCGGTTAGTTGCGGAATGTCTGTTGCATTACATCATAGTGGAAATTTTATAAAGTTCTTTGTTTGACAATCTTCATATTTATGTTTAATGCAACGGTAGATTTCGCTAAGGTTGAATGAATCTTTCGACAATTCCATTCACTTCGCTATGATCGCTTGGTGTGAATACGTTTCTACGTCTAATCTTTGTAGAATACCACGTATTTCGACGGATTTAAACCTTCTTCGTTGTCGCACGATCATTGCGTTCCATAGGTAGATATAAGTTTTATTAAACCACGTTTGACGTCGGAATTGAACGAGATTTAATAGTACTAACATTGCATATCGCGATAACTTGTCGACAGCGGACAGAAAAAGGTTTGGTTGGAGATAAAAATGTCTATGTGAAGAATATCTAATGGTTTCTTAGGGGGTGAAATCTAGTTTGATTTTGTAGGGTTTTCTTTCATATTTATTCTCTAGGCAAGGGTTACAAAGATTTATATAGGATGAAACTTTAGACCTCATTTTCGAAATAATACTTTGACCTATAACGTTGTGATTTTCTTCGATTCCTCGGTTGCTCGTTTGGGTTTCTTCGATGATGTTGTTTTGTTCCTCCAACGTTTTTAGATCCTGTAATAATTTCTGAGTAATTTTACCTTGAACTGAGGATTCCTTCCAAAGTAATTCCTGTAAGCAATCTGAAGCGTATTAATAACATTTTCTGGACACATAATGCAATTAATCCGGGTAGTGCATGAAATTTTGAAAATATGTATGGCATGTGGAATACTAAAATGGATTTTGCTTATTGTTCGTCTAAAAACTTTAGGAAAATTTCTTCGTAAACTTCTTTATCTTCGTTATCAATTTTCAAAATAATTTGATTCCTGAAATAGTTTAATTATCTCAGTCATCAATATTGTCTTCATCAGTATCGCTGAATATTATCATTATCGGAAGAGCTTTCATTGTCGGCATCGTCAATGACATTGATGTCATGGACTATTGGACAAACCATCTGCTACTACATTCTGCTTTCCTGGTCTGTATTTCATTTCATATCAAACTCTTCAAGTCTTAGTTTGTATCTTATTAGTTTACTATGAGGGTCTTTCAGATTCAGAGCATATGTAAGTGGTTTATGATCTGTGTAGAGAATGAATTTGCGACCAAAGAGATATGGACGAAAATATTTCAAGCCCAATCAATTCAAGTAGCTCTTTTTCGATTGTAGATTAATTTTCTTCACTTACAGTCAATGTCGAGATGCAAAGGCTATTGGTCTATCTGAGTATGGGCCTTGTGATAAGACAGCTCTACTGCATATTTTGATGCATCTGTGGTCAGGATAAACTGTTTCTCGTAATCAGGATAAATGAGAATGTTACTGCTGAGTAGAATATTTTTGCATTTTTCGAATGCAATAAACTCTTTTGTATGTTGTAGTTTCTCATTTTCCTTAACTGTTGTGTAAGTGGTTTCGCTATTTTGCAAAATCACAATAAATTTTCTTAGTACCTAGAACTCCTAAGAATGCTCTAAGTTCTTTTCATTTTAGGTAGGGACCAATTTTTATGGCATCAATTTTGTCAGAGTTTGGCTTTATTCCTTCTGGAGTAACTACATGGCCTAAAAGGATACTTCTTTTTAAGAAATTCCTTTTATCCATGAATCTTCATGTTGTAATTCAGTGTTTTAAAATTTTCTAAGTTTTCCGTATGTTCTTGAAGGCTAGTGGAGAATACGATGATATCGTCCATGTATACTAAGCATCTAACTCCAATGTGCTCTCTTAAATGTTATCCATGAACGCTGAAATGTCGATGGAGCATTCTTCAAACAAATGGCATTCAACAAATGTAATGTCCATTTTCTACGCTAAAAGCAGTTTTTTCAATATCTTTTCGTCAACTTCAATCTGGTGAAATCCAGATGCTAAATCTAACGTTGTAAAATACATGCTGCGACAAGTTTGTCTAGTATGTCTGTTATGTTTGGGATTGGGTAACGGTCATCTACAGTTTTCTTGAGTTTTCTGTAATCGATAACAAGTCTCCATTTCCGCTTGCCAGACGCATCTAGTTTCTTTGAACAATCCAGATGGAGAAGACCAAGGGCTAATTGAATGGCGAATTATACCTTGATCTAACATCTTATTAATCTGTTTTGTACTTCTTCTTTGGCAAGAGGATATCTATAAGATTTGGTGTAAACCGAAGATCATCCTTTGTTTTAATTTTATGTTTCACGCATTTGGAAACTTAAGTTTTCTCCTTCGATGTAGAAAACGTCTTGATAGTTGGAAATCAATTGTAGAAGCTTAGATTTTTCTTCTTTATTCAAATGATCCAATCGTAGTTGATCGAAGAGTAGTCTCTGATTTAAATTGAGGAGGTGTACTAGCTTCGAAATTCATCAAGTCAGCGTTCAGTAATTCTGAAACGTTTGTATCAATCGTTTCATCTGAAAGGTTACTAACTACGACTTGAGTAGTGTAGTTTGAAACAGAGTACAATCCAGGTATCAATACATTTGGATGTACTTCGAAATCATTTTCTAAAAAAATCTCCGTCTTCCAAATGAGTTGAGAGGTTGATAGCTTTCGTTTCATTTGCATTTAGTTGAAGTTTAGTGGCTGTGGGTATTTCCTAAACATTTGCATTGTGGTGAGGAAACCTAGCACGTTTTTGAAGTAATTATGTCTGCATTTAATTTTGTAATGATTGATAACCAATCAAACCATCGAAGTATGGGTGAAAATCAAAACATAGAGTACTTTTCGGTGTTTGGAATTTTCAAAACGGATTGAATTCAACAAATTGGTTGATTGTGGAGATCCATGAACGTTGCACTGCAGTAGGGAAGTGAATCTGCATTTATCCAAATTAACATGTTTAGTACTAATGTAATTTTATTTGATCCTGTATCAATTAAAAATTTCAGTTGTCCTTACTAGTGTTGATCCTAATGAAGGAATGCAATTGCTTACGTCCTGATAGATTCCTCCTGCGCTGATGAAAATTTAAATCGTCAGCGACCCTTTTCACTATTGCTGCTATCATTGTTTTCTGATATTTCTGTTGTCGGTTGCTTGGAAGAAGATGCTTCCAGGTAATCGGCTTTGCATCTTGGTAGAGAACTGTGGATAGTCCTCTGAATAATAGTATGGATCATAATGGTATAAACGTAAGGGTCAATGAAGTTTTGTATGGCGTTCTCATTCATATGTAATTGATATTGGGCGAGAATTTCTATTCATATAATTTATGTGTCTGCTTTTTAGAGAATGATCAACTTCCATTGGTACTGGTTTCGGAAAAGGGGTCTTTGAAATTATCTTTTGGAATGAATGAGTGGTCTTTGTGCAAAGAGATTTGGTTGGAATTGATTCGTTTGAAATGGATTAGGCAACTGGGGTCTTTGTAGAGGTTGATTTTGTTGAAATACATTTCTATTTGTTATTGATTTGAATGTGAAGGGTTGGAAAGCAAATCTTTGTGGAAGGGCTTGGAAAGTTGAAATCTGATTATTTCTCGATTAAATTGTTTTGGTGGAATATTCGGTGGAGTGTTTTGCACTGGTTTAGAAGAAAACTTTGAGTAATTGAAGTTTTGTTCCTCAGTACATAATCTGAGAGCTTCTTTGAGACTATTGGAGTACTTGATCAAAGATCCTAAAGTCTTTAGACCTCTAAAAATACCTTAAGTCCCATTTGCTGATAAAAATCAATTTTAGCTGTTCTCACGGCGGATTTGCTCTGATATTTTAAATTGTTGACTAACAAAGACAAAATGTGAAAACTCTAGTGTAAAATCATCTGTTTCCTAATTGGGTCAATTTAAAGAGATCTCTTGTCAAAGAGACTTCATCTCGTCTATCACTGTAGTGCGTGATGAGGTTATTCTTAATTTCGTCCCAACTAAGATCAGTGCCTATAATTCTAATACATTATCAGCATCGCCTATGACTTTAGAGCGGATTGCTTGAATCCAAACTTTATAAATACTAGTGCCTTGTGCTTCTTGAAGGACAGGCATCAAATTTTCAATGGCTCTGATAAATGAATTTAATTTTTGATTTCCATCAAGCAAGGAGATCCCTAATCGATTGCGTGTTTGCAACGATTTTAAATACATTCGTTCTGCTAGGAGCAGTACCTTGATTGGAATTATGTTGGGCTGCTAGTTGAGCTGCTTGAGCTACCTGCTCTGCTAGCAGCTTGAATTTGGAGTTGAGCGAGCTCTGCATCGCGGTTTGAAAGGTGTTGCGAGCTCTTAATTTGTCTTTGAAGATCATCAATGGTTGATCTTGAATGTTTCGAGCTGCGTCAAAACGATCCATTTTGTTTAAAGTAGTGTAAAATATATTGAGAAAAGAGAAAAATAATATAAATTGATAGAAAGGTTCTCTTTTAGGCAGATATATTTTACAGAAAAAAAATTCACTTTTCTTTCACTTGAGCACTAGGTCACCAAAAAAATTTCTTAAGTTTTCACTGTTCTACAAGCACTTGTTAGCTAATTTTTATATTCTACTTCTAGTGTTAGGGTAAAAGATAGATATTAGTAAAAATTAATAACAATTTAAATCCAGCCGTTCTCGATGATCCGTCGATTCCGTCTAGAGCTGTAGTCGATAAACCTTCGACTTGGGATCCTGATTTCGATGTTCCTTCGTTCCGTGGATTCCGGATGCTATTCGGTCCTTGCGTGACTACTCTGCGGATGCTGCGACTCCTCCGATATACCTTCGTGGATTTGAAGCACAACACTTTCACTGTCACTTCTTTCACATCCGATCCGACTGCGCCAGTTTTCGTAGGGATTACGAAGAAAAGGTTTTAAAAAACTAAACTACCAGTTACAAGCTAACAACAGAATGAATGAATTCTCTTTATTGTTCCGTATTTATTAACTCTAACTTCCTTATCACTACTATTCTCCTAACATCATTATCTATGCAGCAAGTCGTTGTCGTCTTGTGCCGGGTAGGCATCCGGTTAGTTGAACTCAGAAGCGTGGGCGTGCACTTCTTATACTTATCTCTTATGCGTGCCTGGTCCTTTCCTTCTTGGAAAACATGTTGTCTCGTGTTCTCAACGTTCTTCCATTGATCGGCTTATCTGCTTATGCTCTGTGAATTGAGGTGTTGTGATGTTGCGCCTCCTATGCTACCCGTGCTGTAACTCGTTATCTGGATACATCTGGTTATTGGTGCCAAGTGGTGAAAAGCGGCAATCTTATTTGTAACTTATATATATATATATATATATATATATATATATATATAAACCAATCTATATATGTATGTATGTTCGCTAACTACTTCTGAACCACTTGGGTGATTTCAACCAAATTTGATACATTCTCTATCTTCAGGGAAAGCTAAAAAAGGGCAAAGGTCATTTGGAAAGGGGAGGGTGGTGAGAGGGGTTTGTTTAGAAAAGAACAGTTTTGTGTAACTTTCAACTCTCTGGACCGATTTCAACCAAACTTTGTACATATTCACTATTAGGAGACGATCTATGGGAGGAAAGGAGGAGTCTAGAGGACGGTTATTGTTCAGAAAACGCAATTCAGAGTAATGAACCCTGGACCAATGAACCAAATTTGGTACACAGATTCTCTATCCTAAGGAAAGATAACAAAGGGGTGGGATGATCATTGGGAAAAAGGGGGTGTCTTTGGAAAACGAGCAATTCAGTGTAACTCCAGCCCCAGGAAAGATTTCAACCAAATTTTGTACACAATTGTTTGAGGAGCCAATCATGTGGGGAGGCAATATAGAGGAGAGAGGGGTCTGGAGATAGGGTATTGTTCAGAAACGTGTGTAATTACTTCTGTACCCTTGACCGATTTCAACCAAATTTGAACACACTTTCTTCATATTAAGGAGACGACGATAGAGGGTTAAGGATGGAATGGCGGAGGGTGTGGAGGAGTGGTATTGTTTAGTTATCGATCAACTCAACCCTTCATCGAAATCATGATTTGCCCAGTGAAACCAATGATTCTTGTGTTTCCTGAATAGTGAATTGATCCTTCTTTAAAAATAGACGTTTGCCCGGAATAAGGCATCGGTGGATGTTTTTCCTTCTTCAGAAATAGAAATTGGCCGGAATAAGGCGATTTTTGGTTTAACCCCTTCTTCAAAATCAGTCATTTTTTTCAAAAGAAATCTGCCTTCTTGTTATCAAATGATGAAGTATTAATAAGAAAACACAATTATCCTGTTCACAAATTGGTTTATTCATTTTCCGATTGTGAAAAACTGCAATCAAACTCCAATTCCGAGCAAGGCCGGTACATACAGCTAGTAGAATATAAAGCAAAAAGTGTTTTTAACTCGTTCGTTCGTTAACGTTCGTTAACAACATTTTAATGGCCTGCTCAGAATATATTTAACTAACGCCCTCCTGCTCTGTTTGGAGCAGTTTCTTGAATAATATGGATGACGATAAAATATTAAAGATGAAAGCGTACTCACTTTAAATCAAACTTTATTAACTTACTGCTCATTACGTGTCCCAATAGATTTCAAGATATCGAAACATGACCTCAACAAGAGACAGGCTATCGCGAGCCAATTAGTATAGTGGTAGCTGCGTATGCGAATAAGTCTGGTTTACTGATCGGACGTCTGAAATGACTACATGTCCTACGTATGCCAATCTGATGACTTTGGCCAATAACTAGATTTTTTTCCAACCATTTTCTGATGAATGCAAAGAAAATTCGACGAACTTCTGTTTCGAACGTTCCGGAATCTGGCCATTTGATCGTCAGTTTCGAGCCTACCCAACACGTAATGGATGTGACACTGTTGTTGCGGAATCAATTTTATTCTTCACTGTTTTTCGATATTAAGTACGTTTTTGACGAGTTTTTTTAAACCACCAATCTAATCAAGGCTCAATTTTGAATAGTCATGCCATGTGAGTTATCGACGGTCATCATCGGACCGAAGCAAACTCATGAAGTTGAATATTTTAGCTCTGGACAGAACTCAAATACCATTTCGATCATTGTGATAGAGCCATAGCGTGGATTCCACGACAGACATTTTTGTGTTTGCATGACATTTTTATGACATTTTTAATGTTTGGAAATAGAGGAAAATATGTAAGGAACCTTGAAGAGTCCGAAAAACATCCAGAATAGGCTGGAAGATCATACAAATGCTGAAGGTTCTTTACTTATGGTTCCTTCATACTTCCATAATGTCCTAGCACTTAATTTAAGGAACCGCGTACTGGAAAGTGAAGCACGGAGAAAGGGTTTGAAAATCCTCAAATCTTATACACATTTCAGATGACTGCTGAGTCAAGAAAATCCAATTCTGAAATGAATCGTTTGATTTCTAAATTGCTATCGGAGCTCATCGACTCAAAAAAAAATATTTTAGAATGGGTCTGTCAGTGGTTTGGAGGCGCTGTTGTACTTCATTAGTCAATAATACCAACTTGAAGTCCAACGCCATCAAGCAGAAGAGCCACGTGGTGATGAACCGTGTTGTTTGTAGTTGCGGATAAATTTGCTAATCTTCGATAGCCTTGAGATAGTAACCAAAGTAGTTATTTTAATAAGTAGTTATTTTGTTCTTCTTCTTCTTATTGGCATTACATCCCCACATGAGCCGCCTCGCAGCTTATACTATCGACAGAAATATGATTTCCGCCCAATGATTTTCGTATCACGCTGTACCATACCGTGACAAGAGTACACATCTTTTCTTTCCACCGTTGCAACGCGTTGTATTTTTGACAGCTTGTTTGAAACTGATTCTACCGCTTTCCAAAACTATATTTTTCATCAAAATGTATAGAAATCATAAACTGTTACTATAGTTCTTATGAGTTATGCATGAATCAATATTTGAGCAACGCCTAACAATATACTCTTGTCATCAACAGAGTTTTTGCTGACAAACGCACCTAACGACAAACCTTTATCAGAACCGAAACAATATGCAAGAATCATTTGCCTTGCATGCTCTGATATTTGAAACTTCTAATTTTGTAATCATTGTTCGATTCTCGAACATTTCCATAAACCAGAAATGTGATAGCATAAAACCGAAATTTGCTCTAGAAATAATGCAAAAAACGGATGAAAAGTTTTATAGCCTATTCAGATTGGGCTATTTATGACTTTTAAGTGAGAGGGTATCAATTATTACGAGGTGTTCAGACTGCAGCAAGATAATATATCTTGACGTTTCCATGATTCCTCATTTGCACGCTAATAGGTTGAATTCAAGGAGAGTGTTAAAATTTAATTTGCGAAATCAAGCATTTGTGTGGGACAATCGAACATTTTTTCTGAACAAAGTTTCTGAAAAAAATATAAAAAAAATATGAAAAGGATTTTCGAAGAATATTTGAAGCTCTCATTAAGGATAATGAGCGAAGCTACATTCATTAGTTGGTGCGCCGTTCTTCGGGGAATCAGACTATTCCTCAATTTATTTTTAAGTTTAAAAAGTATTTTGATCCTGTACTATGATCGAACGGAGATTTGATAGGAAAATTTAGATACTTTTGGGAATTTTCACAAATAAATAAAAAGGACGATTGGACCAATTTTCAAGAAATATTATCGAACTAAAATGTATTTCCACCAGTATCTCCATGTATGAAAGGGCAACTCAGCAATTTAATTTTTTTCAAAATGAAAACTGAACCATTGCGTTCTACTCGATAATCAATGATCAGCTCTAACAAAATCGAATCGTGTAAATGTGATATAATTTAAACTGAATTTTGGATGAATTAATGCATAACCAATTCATGTTTTATTTAAGGTTATTCTACTTTATATATACATCCCATTCAAATCGTACAGTTGTCCCACGTGAAAATGTTGAAATCAAAGTATATTAAGCCATTCAAGGAGCAGAATTGAAACAATTTATGAAATCATGTTTATTCATCAAATATATTGTTTTACAACCATTCCTACGTTTTAAATTGTCTTCGCATTGGCCCTTGAACTTTGAAAATTTATTCGATTTGTTCTATTAAATCTAGGTTTAAGTTAAATACTTCATTTAATTCTAGAGAGCATCTGTTTTTAAACAATTCATGTTGAATAAGTGGAGAATAAATAATTATCATCATTATTTTCATCATATAAAATGCTTTCCACAAAACCATCACAATCCGAGTTATTCTTCAGCGCTCAGAAGATTTCCATCTAATGCATTCGACCCTGCTGCGACAGAAAGTGCACTGTATCCTACGAAACGAAATGAAAACAGAGAATTTTCTCTCTGGCAAAGAGACGTGACGCTTGTCAGTTTTGTTTTGTTGAATTTCTCCTGCATCCCAGTTAGAAAGCTCTCGTAATAATTGTTCGTAATAAATTCTTTATGACTCTTTTAGCGGGTATCTTTTGACAGCGCAAAATGTATGGAATATTACGTAAATAATGACATCAAAAGCGTATTTACCTGAAACGCCAATTATTGTCTAATGGCGTAATCTAGAGACTAATAGCAACAAGATTGTCCTCTTTTTGTTGCTGACAAAAATGTTCGATCTTTGTCTTATCTTAACAAAACAAAGCTTTGGGCTCATTCAAATTACATAACGCAAAAGGGGTGGGTGGGTATACAATATTCGTTATACAATGTTATGTTTGCCCAGGGGTGGGTGGGTTCGTTCAGTTCTGTTACGGGTAACGTTTGATAATTGAATAATATTAAAAACAATTACTAATTAAATTCGAAGTTGAAAGCAGTATTATGTACTATGCAGAAAATTAAGCTAGAGTTCACTAAAAATCAATTTATCATTTTATGAAATTTTGGTAGGACGTTATGCGTCATAGATTGGGGTGGTGGGTATACAGGAAATGTTACAAACAAGTCACAGAGGGGTGGGTGGGGTCCAAATATGTCTTTTTGTGTATGTAATTTGTGAATGAGCCCTTTGTCGTTGGTTCTCTTTTGTCGCTTGTTTCGCGTGCGAATTCAAAAAATGATTCCTGGTTATGCACAATATTTACCCATATTTTTGAATAAATTGTGAAATCGCGCAGCAGTTCATTCATCGATATGAAAGCGTCATAGTTTTCCAATTTTTCGTATAGGTATTTAGAAATATCGAGTTCTAGCAAATATTCCGCAGGGAAATTATTTCTGCGACGTTAATCACTCTATTCTATGGTTTAGAGTGGTTTCAGTGCAAACACGCTGATCGTTTAATTCATTTGGACATTATGAAGGATAAAGCCAGCACCGTTCAATTGTGTCATAGATCCAATTTCGAATTTGTTCAAAACAACGGTACAAAACATTCTTCCCATCTAAAAAAGTCAGGGGACTAAAGAGTCGCCTATCCATCATTCATTCAATATATGCGCACAATGTTTTGTTTTTATTTCGTTAAATTCGTGATAACAAAGCTTCGGAGGTATCGACGTCTATTTTACGACATAAAGTAACTATACAAACACAGAAGGCTCAATAAATCTCAACACATCGCAAGTTTTCGTTAGGAAAGGTAATTGCCGAATAGCTAATTACCCAAAACGAGCAGCTGAATTGGGGTATACCACCCAAATTTCGGAACCAAAACCGAAGTACCAAACACGATGTTGAGTAGAGTGCCATTGTACCGCAGATGACAGGCTTCACCTCCTGAAAAAAGTAGATGCTGACTAATGACTCACAAGATCCCGCATCCTTCGCAATCCCCAGACCTCATTTCAATTAAAACCCATGGATCCTTGCACAAAATGTTCGAAATCACGATACAGAACTCAAACCATTGAATATCATGCAAAAGTGACGATAGATCTTCCGGAAACAACCCAGAACTGGTAAAATCAGAGAATACATCTTCAGAGCGTAATTGTAGCAAATAATGGGCTTACGAATAATTATTTTGCCAATGTTGTGAAAAATATCATACGGAATTGCAGAAAACGAATTTTACTCAGTCAGCTTGCAAATGTTTATTTTATTTCATATGTCAAACGGCGTATTTGACATTTCAAAACAACAAATTATGTTCTGTTTCGTACAATACAACAGTCGAAGGGAGGGTACGGAAATCATCTTATCGTGATACCACCGTGATTCTGGGTGACAGACATATGATTTTGTAGCTACAGTATATTGGTATCATATATGTCCAAGTATTAGTGTTCATTCAGCACTTCACAGTTATTATATGCGAGGTCAATTTACTGATTTACGAGGTCAACTGCGAGATCAGATTTACGGTAAAAATATCAGATTGCCAGGCAATGCTTATTACACTGAGGCTTATTTTACGCGGTTACATTTACGCGGTACCGCATGAATTCAAAACACAACGTGTAAAGATCAAGTTACAAAAAATCAAAATTTTGATAGCAAGATTTGAGCACCCTAAATCATGTCCCAAGGCTCAAATTTTGCATAGGGCATGTTTTAGGGCTTAGGAAATGTTTGCGTAACGTCCGGTTTTAAATTGATGAAAAATTGTTTTCGCCATAAGAACTTTTTAAAACTGTCCTAAAACAGTCGTTTTTTTCAAAAATTAATTCTCAAAGTTTCATGCATTTTGAGTCCTTTGGCATAAAAAATAAAAATAAATTTCAGTTGGCAATCGCTTCTCGCGCACGATAGACGTCTTTCCGCACGTTGCTTATCAATCGATATTCCTCGGTTTGTCGAATCCACTAAGTGCGAAATGTTACACAGAACGAACACGCTTGTCGTGGACTTTAGTGTTCTTCCAAAACGACCTCCGTTGGAGCAGGTGAAACAGTTCCTGGAGAAGTCAATCAGCTTGACATGGCTGATGTTAAGAGCATTCAGCTGCACAACCTCAACAACTGCGTGTTTATCGAGATGAACGAAGCAGGTGTAGCACCACGACTACAGCAGCACCACCATCTGAAACACTCGTTCCATCGTCTAGGCGTAATCTATCACATACCGGTGGATGTTGATGGCCCCACTACAACAATCAAGTACACGACCTTTCGCCATGCATGCCGAATACCACCATCATCAACCATCTGAAACAATATGGCAAAATAATCTCATACAAAATGAGACCTGGAAAACTTCTTCCGGAGTGCTGAACGGTGTGAGAAGTGCGCATGATGATAGAAAACTGATACCATCGCGCATCTCTATCGAGAATGAACCGACGCTGTTACTGGCCTAAAACAAAATGATCAACCGCAATCAAAGTGCCCAGTGGCGACTTCAGAGCCTACATCAGAATACCATCAAACACATCCGAACAAATCACTACCGCCCTCCACCAGTGCAAACGGAATCAAACGAAAGTGAAAACGACAATGACGACGACGACGACGACGAAAGGCAAATGAGCCCGGCACTACTGGAGCCAGCGCGAAAAGTCGATTGTCAGCCGCATCGGGAACAGCAAGCGACACACGCGCCGATAACATCCCAAAAGATCGTGTGGTGAAGACGCACTAATACAAACGATACCAGAGAACATGATGAAGCGGACTGGAGTATATAACCAACACACGATCAAGAACAACGAATTTGTAGATTTTGTAAATCAGAGACGAGCCAGCCTCGGGCTGAAAGTCTCTTAAATAAAGATAAAAAAAAAAATTTCCCCTTGTGAGAAAAAAAGTTTTGGTTAATTTTGAGCACCCTAAATCATGTCCGATTTAGCTCAAACTTTGCATAGGAGATATTTTTGCTACGTCCGGTTTTAAAATTCGATGAAAAAAATTTCATCATCTGAAAAAAATATTTTTTTGAGTCGTTTGGCATCAAAAATCGATTTTCGAATTTTCCCTTGGAAAAATTAGCATGGGTAAAAATTTCAAAACTTTGATGAATTTAAGGCACCCCTAAATCATGTCCGATTGACAAATTTTGCATGAGTATATTTTGGGGTAATGAAACTTGTGAGCAATGTCGTTTTTGAAATTCGAAAATATCATTTTCTGGCACCCTAGTGATTAGTTTGGAGCGCTCACGAAGTGTTGTCTTCATTGTTCACATTTTTTATTCGTTAGAGTTCTCGTAAATTTGAATACATCACGTTTGTGAAATGACGGACGAGGCTAGAACAGGTCGAAATAGAATAGTATTCTTGTGGTTTTCAGACGTGGCCACGGTGAAGTACCTACGCAATTAAATGAAGTCTTGGATGGATGCAACGAAGTAAATTACAAGCTTATGCAATGCGGTATTTGCACTACGACAGTTAAACTAAAGTTATGTCATATGTCATTTACATGATGTCGTTTACCGATTTGCGATTTACTAACATGGAATTCCAGTAAAATCCACCCATTTTTCAACTTGCAAAACAACCGACAGATTAGAATCTCCATTTTCTGGTATCGAATCCTGACCAATGCCATGCCATGATGTCGTTGCATCACCGCCACAGTTGGCTTCCTATTCACAGAGAAATTCAATCGAAATTGAGCGATGTAATTTGAACTTGAATGGGATCAGGCCTGGTCCGGCACAGGCAGGATCCGTATCTGGACCAAATCTAGAGCTCTATCGATGTTCGATGCTTCGAGCTCGACGTCAGATATCCAGGGCATTTGCACTAAAACAATGATTCTCTCATGGGTAGCCAACATGGTGTTCGCTGCGAGGCAAAATTTATCAAATTTTGTCACGAGTTGACTAACGTGTCTGATGGACAGAGGACAGAAAACCAAACTTGTTTCCTTGAAATTCCTGTTGAAATCTATGGTATTTTTATGCTTACATATATTTAAATCTGCTATTACAATGTTCAAGAGGCTATGAAAGGTGAAGATGAAGTTCAGCAATAAAAAGGACGTGCGATTCCTTACTCATTTTCGAATTCGGTTTGAATGTTTGTCTCTGTGAAATGGTCCAGTGTTGATGTAAGCTGTAGAATGTTGTTCCAAATCGAGCAAATATTTGGGAATAAATTGCTTCTTTCAGTATGAATATTCAGATGAGTTATTCCGCCGACACCTGCTGTGATGGATTTCAAAAGCGAAAGCAACCTGGGCTTAGTGTGGGCAGTCAGTAGCTCAGTAGTGCACAGGGCGAATGAAAACGTTAACACCATGCATATTGGATTATTTTTCATCCGCTCGAAGATTAGTTCTCTCCGGTAACGGTTTCCGTTATTCAGACCTTGCAGCGATTGTGTCGAGCCGGCAATCGATTGTGCCCTCCAGTGAGAGAATACTTTTACCCCTACTTTGCTATTCCAAGCAGCCAACTCGGTGGATGTTTGTGCGTTAAACTGCTGTCAAGGACTCAGTTATTATGGCTTGCTGGTTGATGGAGAAATATAATTGGTTAAACAATTTTATAGAAAGGCACTGCACAAAAACGTTCTCCAATGAACTCAAGTTTAATACAAAATCGAAATAAAATCCGACATAGTCTTGAAGTACCCTATTGCAGTAATTTATACACAAGTTACAAAAGACGATTTTTTAACACGAGTTGTTCTATTTGAGACTTGTCCAGTTGGGTAAATATTGAATTTGAAATAATCTAGTTGCATTCTAATCTAATCTAGATTCATTCATTGATAAAATTGTGATATTATTGTATAATGTTTTTTTTTAATTTCTGGTCATGATACATACCTACCTGGTTTACAGTTCGTGTTTACAGTAGGCCGTTTTACCTCTCATCCAATGAAATTTCTACATCAGCATTTGAAAAGCGTAACAGCGAATTTTCCTTCTGATTTTTGTCCACATATAGCTATATATGTATGTAGACGAAGAATCAGAAGGATGCATTTGCTGTAACGCCTTTTCAAATGTTGGTCTAGATGTAATATATCTGTGAAGAATATATTTTCTGTAGATTGACAACTATATATTAACAAAATGCTTTCAATGACAATCACGATGTTATGAAGCTTCCTAACGGAGTCTGGTTTGTAATATCTATCCAACCATTTTTCTCTTTTCCCGAATCCTCACCGAGGATGATTGCAAAATCGATGCCGTTGATCAGCAAGCACTACTCGGACTCAATTCCGACACCGTAACTACATTCACCATATTCGGTTGCTTTTCTTCATTGGCATTACATCCCCAAATGGGACAGAGCCGCCTCAGCTTAGTGGTCATGAAGCACTTCCGTTATTAAATGCGAGGTTCCTGATTCCATTTTGCATTCGTATATCATGAGGCTAACAGATGATACTTTTATGCCCAGGGAAATCGAGACAATTTCAATCCGAAAATTGCCTAGACCGGCACCGGAATCGAACCCAGCCACCCTCAGCATGGTCTTGCTTTGTGGCCCTTACCGCACGGCTAAGGAGGGCCCCGTTGCTATCCAAGTGGAAAGTCCGCTGGACCAGAAATTCATCTACTTCTACAGAGCCGTGAAAGGTTCAGCGTTGTAGCCTTGCTCCTGGAGTGGAGGCTACAGCTTTTCCTCTCTCCCAACAACCAACACGAAGTAATATAATCTATACCTTTTCTGCCATGGTGGCATATAGTCGAAGGCTATGCCCTTGACAATTCTCTCTTCAGCGATGCGGAAAAGTACGCCATTTATCAATGACAAGGAAGTCGAACAGGATCATCAATCCAGTTCGCTTCCTATTTACCTTGCTACAAGTGATGGCGCTGTCCTTTTCAATTCTGCAGATCGTTAGACTTCATTTTACCCAGGATCTCACTTGCTGGTGGTTTCGAAGTCACACAACTTTATTTATATTTCCAACTCATGCTCCATCCATTTTATTCAAACATTTAGAACGGTGGAGCTGGAATCATTGAATAAAATAAGGAAACTGTTCCGTTTCCATCTCACTCATATACCTTTATCTCATCGCTAAACAAAGAAATAAATCGTCAATTTATTTTTGCTAACATACCTGCTCAGTCACTGTGAATAAATCACAAAATGAGAAACAAATGAAATTCCTTTTTTTTGCTTTGTTTTTCATGGCAAGAGCATAGACAACTATGAGATGAAGTCCAGGAGCTGTAACCTATACCATATTAATATACTGTATTTGATTAAATTGAAACTAAAAGTCTATCATTTTCAAACCAACCTATTAATAAACCAATTCACAACCACCGCCGCTATCAATATCGATATTTACCAACTTGATGCCCCTCGATGGATCGAATCGAGTCGCGAGACATTTACTCATTAGTTGAACTAGTCTCAATTAATATTATCGTAGCCACTGTTTCTTTTCTCTGGGGTCGACGAGACGTCGAGATTATTTTAAGTTTATCGCAACAGCACATTATACTTGTGGTTTATCGTCTGTCCGATATAGTTTAAGTTGCTGCCAATAGTGACTACCCCAGCAGAACGATGGAATAAAAACAGACCGAGATTCCTAGTCTAGCATTTCGTCCGCTAAGAAAATCGATATAGGTACTTTGGGTCTGTTCTACGATACACTGCGAAAATCTGAGTTTGTTCCTCCCTCCCCTTGTAACAAAAAAGTAACATTTTTGGTACCTCCCTCCCCATGTAACGCGTAACTGTGAAAATTTTAAAGGTAGATTTTTTCTTCACTGAAGCATTTGGGTTTTGGTATTTTTAAACACTGTTAGGGACGGCACATGATCAAAAATCAAGGATTTCAAAAATACAGCTAGTAGAAACGGAAATAGAATTTGGATAATAACCATTTACCTATAGTTTAGGAACTGTGGTATCGAGAAATACAATATTCGCTTGGTATTTCACGCATATCAGTACCGCCATGTCAGCGCTGATTTCAATAATGACTTGTTCGATAACGATAAACAGTAATTACTTCAATCAGTGATTTGAAGAAAGACATTCAAATAAATTTTATTCGCGTTATGCGTAACATTTGGTAGTACCCACCCCTCCCCACCTTTTAGTGTAACAAAGTATAAAGTTGGACCTCTCCCCCAAAAGCGTTACGTATTGTGAACAGACCCTTTCGCTGTAGGAGCGAAAGCATCGATTTGCATAGGAAAAAGAAAAATGTTTCAGCGTCACAATTGCTCTGGTTTGAAGAGGCGAGAATTTCAAAGGAATTGAGGAAGCCAACTATAATTGTTTTCCTGGTATGAAGTCAATGGATGAGTCTTTGTTTGCGTCAGACTTTAATTTTGTTTGGAGCATTTTGAGTACAAGTCGAAGATTTTCTTTAGAGAAGTGTTTGATCGTGTTGTTGTTCGCTGGTCAAAGCCGGACGATTAAGTTTTCCTTTTGCGGCCTAATTAGTTTATGCTTTCTTTCAAAACACTGAGCACATTGAAGATCGAATTCTGCATAGTTACATGATGAAACGGGACATCATATAGGGAAAGACGGCTTTGACAGGTTTTGTTCTATTATTGTCAGGGGTTTTGTCGACATTTTATGAAATTTGGCCACAATATTCTTTGATATGCAAAGAATGTTGGCAAATTTGAGCATATCGTCATAAAGCCCTCCCCAATAATTGAACAAAACCTCTAAGCCTTTTCCCCAGTGGCATGTCGGTCTTCTCTTTTTAAAATAAATAAACATAAATAATTAAGTCTCCACATTTTGTATTCATCTCTTTTTTTCAAATTCAATTTTTCTTCCACACATCCGTTCTTCACACCAATCGTCACAAAACTAACTTTCCTGCCTGTCAAGTGTTGCAAAAGACGCTCTCTGTTACGCTCAGTAACATCTCACCGCTCTCACGCAGGACGTCGCAAGCTGCTCTGTTGCAACACTCCAATGAAACGACTGACAAATTTAACATGATTTATGATAATGATTTGAATCAATGTTGTATTAACGTATAAATCAATATAATTGTATTTTTATTCATAATTTTATTTATAACGATATTATTATATTTCAATTATTATTCTTCTATTTCCTACATCCTTCTCCTCCTCTACTCTAAATAAACAGAAAATTTTGATTAACAAAATGTATGTTCTACTAACATATGAAGAGATAAACTAAAATAAACAATATCTTTTGTGATAAATTTACACTAATAATATAACTCCAGATTTAAAATACGATGTTAAACATTTCTGTAATAAAATATGATTAATATAAAAATAATAAATTTTCAGGAACGAGGCTTACCTTCAAACTTATCAAAATATATGAAGAAATCAAATCAGACACTTTCTAACTCTATACTCTTGGCAACTGATCTTGTTCATGCAGTCATGGGTAGAGCATACCAGGCTCTAGCAATACGCTTCTAGGGTACTTGAGACATAATTAAACTTTTTTTTATGAAATCGCCGTGTTATCAGAACATCAACGGTACTCCAAACTATTCTTGAGTTCAGATCTTGGAGGTCTATAAGATCAACAGAGTAATTCATAGGCTCCCGAGCTTGTGTGGTTATTGGAGAAGCCCCATGGGACATCAATACACCAGCATATACATAATACAACATATCCAGAATATCTACGGTACTCCAAACCATCCAAACGATATGTCCACCATTTCTATAAGTATTGGAAAAACTGTGGGGTATCGGAAGATGAAAGTTCCTAGTGCCCGTAACCTGATCTGAGCAATATTTTTCCTGGATGGAACAATCAATTTTGAACATTTTTGCTGAAGAAAGCAAGGCTCTATCTCTTAAAACTGATTTATGACCCATATGTATTGAATCGGTTAAAGGAATTCTATGGAGAAATTTAGAAATGTCAAAAACTTCTTATTCTTCTTCCTAGAAATCTAGAAGGAATTCTTGGTTGGAATGACTTAAGAAATTCCCAAAAAAATGGAATTTTCCGAACGATTCTCTAAAAGAACTCTTTAAAGGACTTTCACAGGAATTTCCGGAAGGGTTACTTAAGGACGAGGTGTGCGCCGGTCCTATATTCGTCGGCGGCGGCGTTTGTCCGAATTTTGGTCGCCGGCGGCGGCGTTTTCGGCGTCACGCCGACAACCATTTTAACCGGCGGCGGCGGCGGCGTGGATCGGCGTGGCGATTTTTTTAAACGTTTTTCTAAGATTTTTTTTTGCATTTTTTCGGGATATTTTCATGACACTAAAAGAAGAATCTTTTGAATTTCACATGAAAAATCTAATGCACTTCTCCAGAAAAATCTATAAGTTTTTTTTCCAAAATTTGTAAAATATTTATATATTGTTTGAAGCTTCGAGCAATCTTTGGAATTACCAAGAGAAGCTCTTTTGAATTCCCAAACAAAATTGTTTGGAGTTTCAGCAGAAAATTTATCGCAATTTACATAAAAACTTCAAAATTTTCACAAAAAAACGTTTTTAGCTTTTACAGGAAAAATTTCGGAAATTTATGAAAAGTTCCTGTTGTGTTTCTGTTGAGTATTCTTACAAATTTGCACAGAACATTATTGATAATTGTAGTAGAGTGCGGCTGGAAGAATGGATGTTCAGGAGAGATTCTCCGTAAGTTTAACGGAAACTTCTTTAGAATTTCCGCTGAGGATTATTCAAAATGTTTCAACGAAAAATTGTTCGAAATTTTTGGATTTCTACGGGAAATTCTTTGTATAGTAGAAGTTTGATAACTGAAAGTCATTTAATTACTATGCTTTTAACTGTATTTCGAAATTTACATCAATTTTGCAGCTATCGGACAGCTGAGCTTCAAAACGATGTCAAAGTCGATGATGGCTGCGTAGCGGTAAACAATCAGATGCACTTCTATTTTGACGACGTCTGACAATGGTTTGACGTCTAGAATGCGTCCCAGTTATTGAACGCCATTCGCTAACTGAAACAAAAACATATTGCAGTTATCGAACGACTAATGTATTGTCCATAAGAAATTCTTGGGAAATTCCGTTGACTGAAAGTCGTATGTCCGAACTGGTAATTTGGCCGAAAAAGTAGTTTTCCCTAACAGGTCGTTTGGCCGAATAGGTCTTTTTCTTCTTCTTATTGGCATTACATCCCCACTTGGAAATTGCCGCCTCGCTGCTTAGTGTTCATTCAGCACTTCCACAGTTATTAACCGCGAGGTTTCTAAGCCAAGTTACCATTTTTGCATTCGTATGTCATGAGGCTAACACGATGATACTTTTATGCGCAGTGGAGTCCAGACAATTTCCAATCCGAAAATTGCCTAGACCGGTTGGGTCATCAGAATGGGTCATTTGTCCGAAAATATCGTTTAGGCCAACATGTCATACGGACAAATGTGAATAAGTTATTAGGGAATCAATATTCGAGCAACGCCTAACAATATACTCTTTGTCATCAACAGAGTTTGTTACTGACAAACGCACCTAGCGACAAACCTTTATCAGAACCCGAACACAATATGACAAGAATCATTTGCCTTGCATGCTCTGATATTCCTGAAAATACGCTGCTAATTTTGTAATTATTGTTCGATTCTCGAATATTTCCATAAAAGCAGAAATTATGATAGCTTAAAACCGAAATTTTTACTAGAAATAATGCAAAATAACGGGATGAAAAGATAGCAACAAGATTGTCTTCTTTTTTGTTGCTGACAAAATTTTTCGGATCTTTGTCATTATTATCTCCGACAAAAACAAAGCTTTGTCGTTGGTTCTCTTTTGTCGCTTGTTTCGCAGGCGCATTCCAAAAAAAAATGATTCCCTGTGAATAACTGAATAGCTAATTTAGTCCAAAATATCCAACCGTTTGGCCTAATGACATTTACGTTGAAAAGACCTTTAGTCAAACAACCGTTGAATGAAATTTCGTAACATCTCTACTTTTAAGTCAATACTGGCATTTAAGCCAAATGCCATCTGACCAAATCCATTAAGCCGAATTGAACATTTATCCGAAACTGTTATCCGGTCAAAATGGTTTTACCAAAAATGTAGTTTGACAGAAAACGACAAAAAGCCGAAATGGATATTCAGCCGAATTGGTAATTTGGCCGAAAAAAAAACCTTTAACCGAATAGATCATTTGACCGTTTGATAGGAATGCTAATTTGTCCCGAAAATGTCCTTTCTGCAAAACAAACCTTCTGGCCGAACGGCATTTTCTGTCAAGTGACCTATTCGACTAAACGTCTTTTTTGGCAAAATGATCCCAGAAAGGAAATTTATGGGCCAAATGTCTCTTTCTGCCAAATGACATTTTTTACCAAACGGCATTTTTAGTCAAATGATGTATATTCGTTCGAAAGACTTTTGCATCCGAAAACGCATTTTCAACCAAATGACCTGTTAGGGTAAACTTACTTTTTCCAGATTTTCCTTTTGGCTGTAAATCGCTTTCGGCCAAACAACATTTTCGGTCAAACCAGTTTTGATCTGATAACAGTTTCCGTGAAACGTTTTGCTAAATGGTACCTGGCTAGATGTCTTTTGGCCTAAAGTCCAGTATTGACTTAAAAATAGAGGCCACGGAATTTTGTTTCATTTTACCCGTATAGTACGAGGTTGAGTCATTGAAATCTTGCCGTATTGACCCATTGGACCAAATGACATTTTTGGCCAAATGGTCCATTCTGTACAAAAAACTTGTTCTGCTAAATGGCATTTTTGGCCAACGATCGTTTCAGCCAGACAACCTGTTAGGGCAAACGGCTTTTTCGGCCAAATTACCAGCTCGGCTGTCTGTTACTTTCGGTCAATGGAACTTACCAAGAATTTATAATCGAAAATAGAGAGAATTTTCTGAAGAAATTCAAAAACAATCCTCAAAAATTCCGAGCATTTTTCCGATGATTTAAAGTTGGCTATGCCAAACTAGCCGTTTAATGATGAATTTCTCCCTGCGAAAAAAAATCACTCTGATAAATTAATCTTAATTAACCCGTATCGGCCTTAGTGAAGGAAAATAATTCAAATCACTGCCATTTCGTCATTTCTAGTCGTATTGGCCTGGTTTTATCACTGTTCTGATCGTACGGATCTCAGAATTCAGAATACATTTTGGGACTTGTGATGTGGCCCTCCTATCCGGAGTTATTCCGCTGGGTTACTGGGTCAGATACAGTAAATTTGACCACAACTTCCTTTTTTGGCTCTATAAGTGCAACAAAATGTTACGTTTTTACAGTGGCTCCAAAAAGTATTCGTCTAGCTGCATATTTTTTAGTAAAATATAAAAATTAGGCTTGATAGAAGCGGTATCATAAAACTTTCTTCTAAATGTGATAGAAAACTTATCAGTACATAATTATTATTCAACAACAAATAGAAATTTCAATTACTTTTGTTGTCGTGTAGAAAACATCTAAATTCCCTCAATTTCGCTCGCTCAAAAAGTATTCGTCTACTTAAAAAGTAGTCACGTGAAACACAAGTATAGCCGTTTTATTTGCTTGTAGTGACAGTGGCACACTCTAGTGGCGTCTAGCAACATTTTTTCAATACTCAATGAGAAAATAAACAATGTTATTGTTTTGATTGATCTTGGCGGCGGAAAATTGAGGCACCATGGGTTTGAAAGGTAGAGAGATTAGTCCCAATGAAAGAAAACTCATCCTAGGTCTACAAAATTAGTGCAAGTTGACTTACGAGAGTGCAAGAATTGTGGATAGACTCCATTCGACCATTCAATCGACGATTGATCGCAACAGCGCCAGAAAAACCTTTCAAGACAAATAACGGAGTGGTTGTCCGCGAGGGTGAACTGATCACGATAAGCAATTTATTATGCGGAAGATTAAAAAAAATCCTATAACTATTGCACCCATGTAGGCAAGTGAGTTAGAGAGAAGAGGTGCTAAGATATGAATAAATACAAACAATAATACCTGTAGAAGGTATGGTTATCATGGGCGAGTATCACGGGAAAAATATCAAGTGAGCCATCAAATTATCAAAAACGGCTCGATTTCACCAAAAAAAAAAATCGCTGGAAGAAGGAGTACTTTCGGAATCAAGTCATATTGCCTGACGAAAGCAAGTACAGCATATTTGGATCAAATGGCCGATGAATGACATGGCGAAAAATGAATACTGAGATACAGCCGCAGATTCTTTTTTCTGCAGTAAAGCATGGTGGGGGCTCCGTTATGATCTGGGTGGTGCATGAGCGCATCCGGTGTGGGAAAATTTCATATTATTGAAGGAATTATGGATCACAGAATGTTCATCTGCATTTTGAAGGAAAATGTGAACGCCAGAGCTCAGAAATTAGGCTTATAAGGAGCATACATCTTTCCGCATGATAATTACGCCAAGCACACAGCCCGAAATACTAAACTGTAGCTACTCTATAATACCCCAATCAACTCAAAACGCCTCCACAGAGCCCAGATATGAAACCAATTGAGCACCATTGAAAAGTGCTGGACGACAAAATTCGTAAAAGTCACATTACCAACAACAACGAATTTAAATTAGCATTGAAAGAAGGGTGGGAGAAAATCCCGTCCCCCGTCACGGCTAATTTGGTCAGTTCCATGTCACAAAGTCTACAAGCCGTCATAGATACACAGGGGAATCCAACTAAATAATGAATTCCATTCTACAACTATTGTTTCCATTTGAAAAGTGCGCCAAACCTGAGTAGACGAATACTTTTTGAGCCCATATTTAATGAATTGTTATGTTTTGTTACACTTGTTTTTGTTATTATTTTGTTTTTCTATTCGATTTTTAATAATAAAGATGAATTGATTAATCTGCTACACAATGTAATCGATAGATTTATTTTTTTGAGCTTACTAGATTCTATCTTTGACATTTTCTAGAAAACACACAGCTAGACGAATACTTTTTGGACTCACTGTAGTCTTATTCCTTTCATTTAGGTTCATTCGTATGTAGGGATTATGTCAGTACCAGGTACCAAATCATGGTGATACCTGTTCCAGGGTTTCTTCGAACTGACCCTTGGGGAACCGGCCCAAAATTAACAGTTCAATATTTTTGCTCCATAGCAATAGCAATATGGGAATCAAACTGCAGCATTTTGGAAGACGAATGGAATTATAACATCCAAATATGATATTGGCCACCCTGGGCCCAATTCCAAGGCTCTTGGAGAAGCCTTCGGGGGCACCAAAATCAGCCAATTTCAAAATATCACAAACTTTGGCAATATTGGTATCAAACTTCAGCATTTTGCAAGACAAGTGGGATTACGACACCCAAATATGATATTGGCAATCTTGGGGCCAGTTCTGAGGCCCTTGGGGACGTCTCCTGGGGCACACGAATCAGCCAATTTCAAAATATCAAATTGGGGAAATCAACGTTAAATCATCTCTCCTACTAGTCACAATTTTCTGTGTGAATTTCAAAGAATACTCCACAGAGACTTTCCGTGAATATTCCGAATATTTTCCTGTAGAAACTTCCCGTAAAAACTTTCTTCTACCAAATAGTCTTTTCGGTTAAACGATTTGGCCTAACAACTTTCAGCTATGTAACTTTTGGCCGAACAAATCTTTTCTGTTCTAAAATTCAATTTCAATTAGATTTTTTTGGATTTCAACGGGAACACCTTCGCAATTTTCACGCTTAGTTTTTACGGAGAGCTCTTCGAAATTTTAACAATATTGTATGGAATTGTCATGGAAATAATTGGTATCGTCACAAAATTTCTATGTAGTTTCAACGTAACGTTGTAGAGATCTATCAGGAAACTATACGGAAAATGCACTGAATCTTCGGAGTTTTCACTGAAAATTTGAATCGGCGTGGAAAATTATAGATCAGCGGCGTGACAAATTTTAAACGGCGGCGCGCCGATGCAAAAATGCCGGCGGCGGCGGCGAGCCAAAAACTGTCGGCGGCGGCGACGTGGCGCGGCGGCGCACACCTCTACTTAAGGTATTTCCTAAAGCATTTTACGGAAGAGCTTGTGGAGGAAGTTTCGAAGAAATTCCGGGAGGAATGAAGCCGCGAAGAGTGAAGCCGAAAGTATCAAACAAATACAACGGATTTATACAGTGGACTGGCGGTTGAAAGAGATAACATTGCTTGTATAGTTCTTATGCCGAGATTGAATAATATACAGTATCCCCCCGCTTATCCGGATCGCTAGTCCGACGACTAGTTAGTCCGGATCTCGCTAATTCGGAATTTCTCGGATTAAAAAGTATCAACACTCATTTAAACACATTATACTGTCAGTTTTAAAATTTTTGCTGTGATTTAGTTTTGGTTCGTTTGTATGGATTTGACAGTCGGATTAACGAGAGAAACCTCGATAGTCCGGCCATACATTAAATATCGTAAGTCGTAAGTCCAAAAGAGAGGCTCTCTTTGTTTACTTTCTCTTCCGATTATTACAAAGCCATACTAACATTTACATTGGATTTTCCAGTACCGATCTGAAGAAAATAGCTTTGTCTAGTGTGCCTCGGTAAAAATGTTGCAACAAATTTTAAACTACACGCTTTAAGTCAAGTACACATCGCATGAATAGCTTTCACACATCACGGCGACGCCTTGGCCAACTCTCACTATTGTCGAATTCGTTTTTAAACCTGGGTTAGTGCCAACCCGAACCCTGAATAAAAAAACGTTTTCAGTTCCATCTGTCATTGGATATGGTGGTGTGCGTGGCATCGTGTTTGTTTTGATTCGAAACATATGATCGACACCATACCGGACTTTACCAGTGCACTGGCAGTTTGTGGGCCACAACGAATCAGATCATGATAAAAATGATCAAGTACGCGCTCTGATTTTCACGAATTACAAATTTACTTTTGGATGGATATATCTACCCCAGCTTCTCTATTCCTTTTCGCTTCTTCAGGAATTCCTCCGCAAGTTCTTGCAGGCTTTCTTACTCGGAGTTTCTTTCCGGAATTCCTCCGGATGTTTCTTCAGGTATTCCTTCGGAAATTTCTTCGGGAATCTATTCAGAAGTTCCTCTTCTTCCCGAAGTTACGTTCGGAGCTCGGGAGTTCGTTAGGAAAGTTCCGAAGTTCCTTAAAAATTTCCTTCGGAAGTTCCTTCAGAAAATCTTTGGAACATTCCTTCAGGAATTCCTCCCAAAAATACTTCAAAACTTCTTCCGGAAGTTCCTTCAGTAAATCATTTGGAAATTCATTCATGAAATCCTACTCAAATTCATTTAGGAGTTCCTCCAGAAGTACCGTCAGAATTCCTCCGGAAGTTACTCCAGAATTTCCTCCAGGTATTCCTCCGGTGGTTTCTCCAGGAATTCCTCCGGAAGTTCCTCCAAGAATTCGTCCGAAAGTTCCTCCAGAAATTGCTTCGGAAGTTGCTCCAGGAAATCTTCCGGAAGTTCCTCCAGAGATTCCTCCAGGAATTCCTCTAGAACTTCCTTTAGGAAGTTCCTCCAGGAATTCCTCCGGAAGTTCATCCAGGAATCCCACCAGCTGTTCCTCCAGGTATTTCTCCGGCAGTTCCTCCAGAAACTCCTACGGAAGTTCTTCCAGAAATTCCTCCGGAAGCTCCTCCAGAAATCCATCCGGAAGTTCCACCATAAATTCCTCCGGTAGTTCCTCCAGGAATTCCTCCGGCAGTTCTTCCAGGAATTCCTCCGGAAGGTCCTCCAGGAATTGCTCCAGCTGTTCCTCCAAGAATTCCTCCGGTGGTTCCTCCAGAAATTCATTCCGAAAGTTCCTCTAGAAGTTCCTCCGAAAGTTCCTCCAGGAATACCTCCAGAAGTCCCTCCAAAAATTCCTTCGGAAGTCCCTCCCGAAATTTCTCAGGATACCTCCGGAGAAAGAACATCCGGGAAAATTATTGGAGAAACATCCAAAGGAATTCCTAATGGAATTTCGGGAAAAATTTCCGGAGGAATTTCTGAAAGAACTTCCGCAGAAAATTCCGGAGAAATTTCTGGAAGGACTTCCGGAGGTACTTCTGAAGAATGTTCCGCAGGAATTCCTGGAGAAACTTTTGAAGGAATTCCTGGAGGAACTTTTGGAGGAACTTCCGAATAAATTTCTGGAGGGACTTCCGGAGGAACTTCTGGAGAAAGTTCCGGAGGAATTCCTGGAAGAACTTCTAAAGGAATTCCTGGAGGAATTCCAGGGGGAAAATTCTGAAGGAACTTCC
Source organism: Armigeres subalbatus (assembly GCF_024139115.2). Taxonomy (NCBI): domain Eukaryota; kingdom Metazoa; phylum Arthropoda; class Insecta; order Diptera; family Culicidae; genus Armigeres; species Armigeres subalbatus. The sequence continues at coordinate 239,483,217 of NC_085141.1, read as the reverse complement.
GGATGGACTTCTAAAGGAGCTTCCGGAGGAATTTATGGAGAAACTTCCGTAGAAATTTCTGAAGGAACTTCCGGAATAATTCCTGAAGGAATAGCTGGTGGGATTCCTGGATTAACTACCGGAGGAACTTCGGAGAAATTCCTGGAGGAACTTCCAGATAAATTCTTGGAAGAAATTTCGTAGGAACTCTTGAAGGAATTTCCAGATGAACTTCTGTAAAAATATTATGAAGGAATGCCTGAAATATTGCTCTAATGCATTCTGGGAGGAATTCGCAATGGAATGCATACTTCAAGGAGGCATACCTGAACGAATTATAAGAATTCTTTGAAGAATTTCCGTATGATTTTTTGAAGAACTACTTAAATAAATAATTAATGGGGGAATTTTAGAACAAATTGCAATATAATATTGCCGTTTAAAACAAATTATCCTGGGATTACTGAAATGTTGACAAATATCATACGAAATAAAAAATGTTCGTAAAACGGCTTCCGATGCGCATTCTTTATTAAATGCACAAACAGTTTCGTTTTTACTCTGGTTTGTATTTCCCTTCGGCTTGTTTATTCCACCCATATGGTTTTGACAGTTGAAGTGCAGTTGTATTGGTGAACCTGGTGCGAAACCGTGAAACAACACAGTGCGAACCCGACAGCTTTGGGGTTGGAACTAGTGCGAACCTAGTTCCAACCTGAGCGAATAAAAAAACACTTTGACAGCACTTAGGTTGGAACTGGTTCCAACCTAGGTTGGAACTTTTTAAAAACGAATTCGACATAAGTACCGGAACCGAAAACACAACAACACACGCATAGTACTAGTAGGGGAAAAATCATAGTAGAGGATAGGAGGACTCACGTAAGGAATACATAGAGGGGAGTGACGTCACGAGCAGGGACTGAGTGCCCATCGGCCAGTTCGGTACCGTAGGCTAGCTATTTGCTCCGGGAGAACAGCCGATGATCGTTCAGTGGTCAGCTAGCTCTTGCAGGAAGCAGAGCAGGGTTTGTAGATGACAAAGAAAAGATCAAACAAAAATAATAATGAGAAACCACCAAAAATTTACGTCGTTAAATTCAATTATACGAATAAGCAAACTTTTATTCATCCTCGCTTTTAAGAGATAAGCTAAAATGCTTTTAAATAAATTTTTCTCATTGCATCTTAAAACCTTTGGACTAGTTTATGAATAAGAAAACAACTCTTGAATCGGGAGGGATTATTTTGGGGAAATTTGTGGAATTTTAGGAGTCGGGATCGGTTGTTGGGAAAAAGTGGAGGCGGTTTTTGTTAGAAGGTGGAACAAGTGCTAGCTGGGCGATATTGAACTTGGGTTCTTGGCAGACGACTCCGTCGTCTGGCGCTAAAGCTGAGAATTTTTAGGACCCCTAACAAGACCCACCTTACAACCTTGGGAGTTTCTGTTGAAACAAATTTTGGACAATTTTCCTTCATTGCAGCCTACTTGCCTTTTCAATGCAATGGGCAGCAAAAGAATTTGTTGAAAGCTGATCTTCAAATTCTGACTCGCAACAAATCAAAATGCCAAACACCGTTCATGGAATAATGCTCAAAGCAATTCCAATGGTAAAATTTTATTTGAAGATTGTTCTGCGGGATATTATACTATTCAATATCCCAATGGACCAACTTGTTTTTCTTCCAGTCGAAATCCTTCTACAATTGATTTAGTTTTAACGGATTCAAGTCAGCTGTGTGGCCAATTGGTAACTCATGCTGACTTTGACTCTGATCACCTTCCTGTGACATTTGAAATCTGGCATGCCAACCACTGTAACCGTTCGGGGAATGTTCACGAGGATTTGCTAAACGGTGGCTTTAGCGCCACTCTCAAAGAGAGACCACCGGTCGTGTTCGATTTGCCCGACTTCTGGAGACCTTTTCGCTCAGGGAAATTCTCGAACGGTTCGCGGAATACTCGTAATCAATTTCGTAACGCATGTACTAACTACGACTCTTTATTCGTACGAATTTTAGGGAAGGCCTAAGGAATGTTCACTCATTCGAGTAAGGAAACGAAACTGAAACTTAATTTGATTAGCGAGTATGCTTTATTTGCCAACTGGCGTTAAACGTAACGTAATGCAACCAATTAAAGAATTCAATCAAAACACTATATTTTAGGTCATTCATTCGCATTGGACGCGTATTTAACGTACGGAATGGAAAAGAGCAAAACATGGCCATGTAACAAAAAGCTCTTAACGTACCTGCGCAGGATTCTGATGACTCGGTGCTGGCGGGAACGATGAGGCTATCGGTGTCTCGATGATTTCGACGATTACTTCGAAGATGGCGGTAACACGATGGCGGTCACCGGCGTGTCCGTACTGCGATTTGGCGCGCAGCGATGGAGATGACCCGTGTGCGATATGGCCGATCTAAAGGTGCGGAGTGAGTGGCGGCTGGAACGGAAGCTTCTGATTTCGATCGGAGAGAGTGTTGTGGCACTTGGCCTGGATTCCCCGGGACGATCGGCTCCGCCGAATAGAGGCACACGTACCCAAGCGACCCGGCTTCGCGTACCTTTCCGGTTCACCGAGCGGGGAGTGGTGCGTCCTCTATCCTTTGGTTAGGATCGAGGTTCGTGGCGTGCAATTTACGACACGCAGGAAGACGAACCTACACTCTCTAAACACTGGTCCGAAAATGTAACGTACAGGACCTTTCCGTCGGCAATTAACGACCAACGTGGTAAATTCGCTACGAGTGACTTAGCGACCTCACTCACCTCCGTTTGGCTACCTACTTGAGGCGGGCCTTCGCTGGGCACACGGGTCGGACGGTCCTCGGACGGTCAACGGACGAAGTCGTGGTGGAATACCACGAACGGAATCTCGATGAGGTGATGAATGCCGCCGATTAGCGACAGAAAATCCAGCCGTACGAAAAAAGCGCAGGGCGCTGCGTGTCCAACACGAAATCACATTAAATTTAAGGAATTGCTCAACATAATTAGATTTAATTACCTTTTTTCGTATTAATTCACTTTAATAAATTTTCTTATCTGAGCAGAAAACGCAATCGATTGGACCTCGGTCCACTAAACTAGGAAGAAAAACACAAAACATTTAACACCACTTATTTTTTTAAAACTCACTCACTAATTTTACCTTCAAATTAAACTAAAACTACTCAAGCAAAATCTTAAACTTTCAAGAACTGAACGTAAGTATTTAATTCGCGCACTTCTGCTCTCCAGCCGATTCGTAGACGAAATGAGCGAGTCTGAGTCGTACTTGCGTCAAGAAATTTTGAATCTTTTGAAATTATTTTACTATTCAACTATTCAAACCTGAGCCATCATTCAATTTGATTGTAAAGCATATTCAAATAAAATTGCGCCAACCGATTGGCATGGCGATCGGAGGCATGGCGCCTGTTTGTCGCCTATTTGCAGCTCACATGCGTGCCATAATGAGTTGAGCTTTTATAACAAATACTATAAACTTGAAATTGATACAGGAACGAACAGATTTTACGAACGCAAACGAAACACGACACACGATCATAAATTAAAACTAAATTCAAAATTTATATTTGTTTTATCGGTTTTAATCGAATATTTTATTTGAATTTTAATCGAAATAAACGTAAAACGTTACATCACCTAAGCATTTTATGAAAATTTGATCAAGTATTTGATCAAATTTTCATAACCTACAAAAGAAATAATAAAACGTTGCAAAACTATGAAAAAAAAAACATAACTATAAGGAAATTGATCAAAGTAACAATTGCTAAAATCATTCGTTCATCAACGTACTAAACTCTATTCGATATTTACTCAACCGCACTGAAAAAAAAAAAAAACCATGATCAAACAACGGAACTATTTCCATCAGAAACTTGACCACTTAACGAATCGCAGCCAAATGCATTATCAAAATCTTGTTTTGATCTAATCTGCACTTGGAACTGCTCCTAACTTAACCGAGCTGCAGTCAAGTGCATCATCAAAATCTTGTTTTGACCTAAAACTGCACTTGAATCTGCTTAAACGTAACGAACTGCAGCCAAATGCATTATCAGAATCTTGTTCTGACCCAAATTGCACTTGAAACTGCTTAAACGTACTCCTACCAGGTCCACAATACGAATTCCACCATCAAAATTCAAATTTTGACGATACCGTAGAATTCTAACCAAAAGTTGTATGCAAGTAATACCGAACAGACCTATAACATCGCATGAACTACAATGACAGATTAGCGAACTGTCACTGTCACTGTCAGTTACTCTATGTACTAAAAAGACTATGCCTCCTTGACCTACGCTGCTAAAACGCCAGTCAAAGTGAACTGAACAAAGAGTGAGCAGAGCGGACAGCGGACGATTAACGAAAAAAACGGGGAGTAAATTTGTTCTTTAGACGCAAAAAAATAATTAAACATAAAAATAGATTTGTTTTTAAAAGAATTTGATGCTTTGTGTTCTGTTTTATTTTCACAGGTACCAGGACCTTATGAAACGGAAAATGCAAAATGCGAAATCTAGAATGGCTATGGATTATAATTGGAAAACAAGATGGAGGCTATTGGAACTATTCTTTGATGTAAACTTTGGATTGAACTTTAACTAAGATGGAGAATGGAAGCTGAAAGAAAATTATACTTATGCATACTGGCTCTTAATTCATTTATGTAAGTTGGAGTTCAAGCTATTTAAAATTTATTTGAGTTGAAAAAAAAAATTAATCGGGTTTCATTACATTTTAGGACGGAAGAAATTCGACAACAAACGATTTTTCCCATTTGAGATGGTTTTATGGCAATCAACTCAAAGCTCATCGCGGAATTCATAGACAGCTTTTTAAACATGGATGAGTTGATTTGTAAAACCCTGCTGATACTGGTGTGTAGAACTTATTTAAGGTAATTAACATTAAGTGTAAATAGGTTATAAAAAATTAGGCTTTATTTTTCTTCTTTCGACCTCAACTAACATTTGCTTCTAATGCACTACTTTGTTTACCATCGTTTTTGCTACTTTCTCTGATGTGTTTCGTTAATTTTTTTGTACATTCCGATTTAAGTCTCATGTCATAGCTTGATCAACTTTTTTAAAATTCTTTTTTTTAAACTTTCCTAATTTATACACGATTTTTCCTGCAAAATTTATAAAACTGTCCAAAATTTACGCGATTTTTCATGCAAAATTTAGAAAACTGTCAAAGACTTGTTTTCATGCAAAATTTTTAAAACTGTCTAATCCTTGTTTTCATGCAAAATTTTTAAAACTGTCTAATCCTTGTTTTCATGCAAAATTTTTAAAACTGTCTAACACTTTTTCAAGAAATTGGCGTGAAATATCCCTAAATTGTTGTTATCTTTGTCAACTAGTTCATAACTATCCCCTAGGGTTCTTTTAACGTATGCTTCCACATATTTAGGAGCTAATTTCGCACAATAGTTTTTAGATTTGTCTGATTGAACAGTATTTTTCTTTAGGACTTTTTCGCCTACTTGATAAGTTGGAGCTCTCATGTTGCTCCGCAAATTGTAATATTTTGCTTGCTTTTGATAAGCATTGGCCAAATTGATCCTTACTTGGTTATACAGTTCCTCCCGCTCTTTTTGATCCATAATTGTATTCCGTGTAACATTCCCGTTTCTTATATTTTCATATTCGTTTCCATGAGAAATCATGTTCCGACCAAATGTCAAAAGAGAAGGCGAGAATTGTGTTGAATCGTGCACTGGGTTGTTGATAGCGCACGGTATCTCTTGTAGCCTCTCGGTCCATTGTTTGTGGTTGCCCTTCAAGGAGGCTCTAATGGCGGTTGTGACCACTTTATTCACCCTCTCAGTATTATTTACCTGAGGGTGGTAAGAAGGTCAACCAATGTTTTGTCCCATAACGACTCAACAATCCAATGAACTCCTTCGATGTAAACTGCGGTCCGTTATCAGTTAAGATAATCTCTGGTGTTCCAAACATCAAAAATATATTTTGCTCCAGAAATTGTACCAGGGATAAAGCTGTTGCTTGCCGGAAGGGTTGAACCATAATAAATTTAGAAAATACATCCGTTACCACCAATAGATAAGTGCATCTTCCTTTTCCTGAAACCGGAAAGGGTCCTACATAGTCCAGCGTCAAAACTGCCACGGATAGTCGCAGTACTTCTTTTGAGATCCCATCGGAGAGTAGGGTTTATATTAATCCCTTTGGATGTTTTGCAGGCCAAACAATTTTACAGAAGTTCTTAACGTCTGTAGCCATTCTCGGCCAAAAGTATTTACTTTTCACGCTGCTTAGCGTCTTTTCATACCCAAGGTGGGCAGAACTGTGGATTGACGCAATCACTTGCTTCCTTTCTGGTTCCGGGGATAATATTTCCACGAGAATCGCCTGTCTTCAAATTCAGAGGAACTGTCGGTAAACTTATAAACCTTTTCACCAGAAACTTTCAATGTTTTGTAGTCCTGAGGGTTTTCCTTCACCTTCTGGATCAAGTCTGCGTAGTTATCGTCCACTACCTGTAAGGAGTCGATCCGCGACAGACAATCCAGCCGTACGAAAAAAGCGCAGGGCGCTGCGTGTCCAACACGAAATCACATTAAATTTAAGGTTATTTATGATGCTCAACATAATTAGATTTAATTACCTTTTTTCGTACTAATTCACTTTAATAAAGTTATCTGAGCAGAAAACGCAATCGATTGGACCTCGGTCCACTAAGCTAGGAAGAAAAACACAGAACATTTAACACCACTTATTTTTTAAAACTCACTCACTAATTTTACCTTCAAATTAAACTAAAACTACTCAAGCAAAATCTTAAACTTCCAAGAACTGAACGTAAGTATTTAATTCGCGCACTTCTGCTCTCCAGCCGATTCGTAGACGAAATGAGCGAGTCTGAGTCGTACTTGCGTCAAGAAATTTTGAATCTTTGAAATTATTTTTACTATTCAACTATTCAAACCTGAGCCATCATTCCATTTGATTGTAAAGCATATTCAAATAAAATTGCGCCAACCGATTGGCATGGCGATCGGAGGCATGGCGCCTGTTTGTCGCCTATTTGCAGCTCACATGCGTGCCATAATGAGTTGAGCTTTTATAACAAATACTATAAACTTGAAATTGATACAGGAACGAACAGATTTTACGAACGCAAACAAAACACGACACACGATCATAAATTAAAACTAAATTCAAAATTTATATTTGTTTTATCGGTTCTAATCGAATATTTTTATTTGAATTTTAATCGAAATAAACGTAAAACGTTACAACAAGAAGCCATTTATAATCCAATCAGCTCTACTTTTAATTATCATAGAGCTGATTGGGATTTATATAAAACGTATATCGATAGGAATTTTGATGTTGATATTCCTCTCGATACCAAAAGTGATATTGATAATGCTCTCGTATCTTTGACAAATTTAATTGTCGAAGCCAGAGGCATTGCAATTCGAAATGTGAAGTTAAATTCAACTCCATTATTATTGACGACGATCTTCAGCTACTGATCCGTCTTAAAAATGTGAGAAGAAGGCAATACCAAAGAACTCGCGATCCCGCGTTGAAAGTTATTTGGGGAGATTTGCAAAATGAAATTAAAAACGTTTCGCTATTCTGAGAAACATCAACTTTGAGAATAATGTCTCGAAGTTGGATCCCAGCTCGAAACCCTTTTGAAATTAACAAAAATTCTTAAAAACCTCAAAAGCCAATTCCAGCGCTTAAAGAGGGAAATAAAATTTTATTAACAAATGGCGAAAAGGCTCAAAACTTGCTCAGCAGTTCGAGAGTGCCCATAATTTTAGTCTAGGTCTCACTAGTCCAATTGAGGATCAGGTTACACGGAGCTTCGAAGACATTCTCAATCAAGAGAATGTTTTGACCCTTCGTTGGGAACCAATTTGGATGAAGTGAGATCTATTACTAGAAAATTTAAAAATATGAAAGCCCCGGGTGATGATGGTATTTTCTACATACTTATCAAAAAACTTCCTGAGAGCTCTTTATTCTTTTTGGTTAATTTATTTAACAAATGTTTTCAATTGGAATACTTTCCAGATAAATGGAAAAATGCCAAAGTTGTTCCAATTTTGAAGCCGAACGAAAACCCACGTGAGGCTTCTAGTTATCGCTCAATCAGTTTGCTTTCTTCAATAAGCAAACTGTTTGAAAAGATTATTTTAAATAGAATGATGGTTCATATTAATGACAATTCTATTTTTGCTGATGAGCAATTTGGTTTCGCCATGGGCATTCAACCACTCATCAGTTATTAAGAGTTACGAACTTAATTCGGCTCAACAAATCTGAAGGATATTCGACTGGAGTTGCTCTTCTTGATATAGAGAAAGCATTTGACAGTGTTTGGCATGAAGGTTTGATTGTAAAATTGATGAATTTTAATTTTCCTCTGTACATCATTAAACTGATCCAAAATTATTTATCAGATCGCTCGCTGCAGGTAAACTATCAGAATACTAAATCTGATAGATTACCTGTAAGGGCTGGTGTCCCCCAAGGCAGCATACTGGGGCCCATATTGTATAACATTTTTACTTCTGACTTACCTGATTTACCACCAGGGTGTCATAAATCTTTGTTTGCAGATGACACGGGCCTTTCAGCCAAAGGGCGAAGCCTTCGTGTCATTTGTAGTAGATTGCAAAAAAGTTTGGATATTTTCTCCACTTACTTGCAAAAATGGAAAATTTCCCCGAATGCTTCCAAAATTCAGCTTATAATTTTCCCACATAAGCCGAGAGCTTCTTATTTGAAACCTTCTAGCAGACATATTGTCACTATGAATGGGGTTCCAATTAATTGGTCTAGCGAAGCTAAATATTTAGGACTTCTGCTAGATCAAAATTAACTTTTAAAAATCACATTGAAGGCCTTCAAGCCAAATGTAACAAATATATTAAGTGCCTATATCCACTTATAAACAGAAAATCAAAACTTTGTCTTAAGAACAAACTTTTGATTTACAAACAAATTTTTAGACCTGCCATGTTGTATGCTGTGCCAATATGGACTAGTTGCTGCAATACCAGAAAGAAGGCACTTCAGAGGATTCAAAATAAAATTTTGAAAATGATTCTGAAGTTGCCTCCGTGGTATAGTACCAATGAACTTCATAGAATTTCTAATATTGAGACATTGCAACAAATATCCAACAAAATAATTTCCAATTCTAGACAAAAATCGTTGCAATCTTCTATTGCAACGATTAACTCCTTGTACCCTTAGTGTAAATTAGGTTAAGTTTAGTTTAAGTAGAAAACATTGTAATTCCTACATGGTTCAATTCAACCAGATGAAAAAATTCTAACTGTCAGAGGCAATTGAAATGTATTAATAATAACTAAAAGCGTAACATAGCAAATAAGGATGATAGTGTTAAGAAAACACGGAACACCTAGTCTAAGAGATGAATGCATGTATTAGATAATTAGCCAATAAAATTAGTTTAAAAAAAAAAAAATCTCCCAAGTGGGTTGTTTTGTCTGAAGGTTGTACGATGGCGTGCAGTCCAAAATAGCAAACGCCTGCACCTCCTGTAGGAGATCCGGACAGTCTATTCGGTTGCTGATTATGTCAAAGGCGAACATTGTTTTCAGAAATATGCGTTGTTTTCGTAGAAACTCCAATCGTATTAGCTGGAGCCGGTTTTCGTACGGGGAACCGGTCTAATGAGCGTTTTGTAGATTGTCAGTTTGGTAGGGCGGCGAACTCTATTCGATCGGAGCGTCTTGCGGAGTCCAAGTACGTACGATTTCCAGCCACTATGCGTCTTTAAATTTCTCTGCTGGTATCATTTTCGGCAGTCACCAGAGAGCCCAAGTACACAAATTCTTCTACCACCTCGATTTCGTCACCACCGATGCAAACTCGCGGTGGGTGGCTCACATTGTCTTCTTTTGAACCTCTTCCTATCATGTACTTCGTCTTCGACGTGTTGATGACTAGTCCTATCCGCTTAGTTCCCCTCTTCCCCTCTCCATCCACTC
>NC_085141.1:239383508-239473187 GCF_024139115.2 Armigeres subalbatus | reverse complement strand
GTAGCACTCCAGTGCTCGAAGGTTTATATATGCGTTCATACTTTAACATTTCTAAGTCCCTACTTGGGTTTCCGTGGAATGACTTTTTTTTGTTGAGACCCATTTAGAAGACATTGATCCTTTAACACTCTATCTAAAATTGATGAAGACCAAACTACGCGTAAAAACCTAATGCATATCTTGAAATCCGCACGTTCCTCTCATTAAAACTTCATTTAGCAGAAAGTAATAACACTGATCCGGTTCAACCCATGATGTCACATGTCACAGCACCAAATCCTTACCCGAGCAACATAATCCGCCATGGCGCTAGGACCCCGAGCGTGTGGGATCACAACTCCTGACTGTGTGCTGCCCGCGTTGCCGGGTATTGTTTTAAATCTGGATGCATAGTGCGGGACATATTTAACAATTTCGTCACCATGGATTTGTACGTTACGGGCGGTGATGGCAGAAGTTACCAAACGATTGCTTATAATGCACCCCGAACTTTTGTGTTCTGCATGGGGTTAAGAAGTGCTCTCAATGACAGATGGGATCCGAGAGCAGACGGGCATGAGTTTTGCTTGTTTATTGTTGCGGAGTTTAAAGTAAGTCACATCTGTTCTGGGTGGATGATTAATGGGCTCATACTACTGTTGCGTTTCTATGTGGTCTTATATCAGGCTCTTCAACAAATTATGTTTGCGGGTGGAAAAGCGCTCGCGCTTTGGAAATGGCAGCAAAATAATTGCAGCCTAAAAGACTAACTTGGTAGAGAATGAATTATAAATCACCCAATAATGGAGGACACTGATTATGTCATGACCTAGCGAAACTCTGGACAGTTTGAATAGATCATTATTTTGAGAGAGACTAATGCTTGAAAACTATTTTCTTAACTTTCAAAGTAACGAGTGGCTTTAAAAAGTTCGTAATTGGATAATGATTAGCTAGCAAATGAATATCATAGGTTTCAGAATAAAAATTAAAGATTGTCAAGACTGATGAAACTCTTGTGATGCATTTTCTTTTACTTGAACGTGGGGTCAGCCATAAACATGGGCAATTTTTGTTGCAACAGAAATCGTTTACGTTTTTCCCTTGATGGCAAATATTTCCGTCCAGCTGGTTTACTGCTAATACAGCCATTAAACAGTCAAAAGGAGTACCCCGTCGATGGCAAGGGCATTTGTCGTCATTTTTGCAGCGTTCTTGACGTCACGCACCGTAATTTTTCCTTGAGCTAGTTTCCGCAGGATTTCCTTTTGATTTTTTTGAGTAATTGTCAGTCAAGTTTTCTAAATTTATTCAATTCAATTGACAATTTCCTTTTTTAAATTGTCAAGAATGATATAGGTACTAGCCGTCGGTGGCGCACAGCTCCGATCAAACTGAACTTAACAGGAAGAGGAACAAACTGTGCCCGACGATGCTTCCAAGAGTGGCACATATATGCTAACTGGTTGTTTTTGGTACTGCAATGGTGGTTAGATGTGTATATTTAGGTCCCAATATCAGAAGATCACTCGAGAACGTGACGTTGATTAGTTCCCTTCTCGTATCAGGAAAACTACGTTGGCACAGTGCAGTTAGTGGTTGCCACCAAAAGAGCGACAAACGGTGCGGCGCTGCCAATGAACAAACAACTGCCATAGAAAGGTTTGGTTCAATGGCTTAGATTTGGAACTGGGGCAAGGCCTATGCGTTCACTTCACAGTACCACGTAAGCTAAGCAAGTCTCTACAGAAAGCAAAGTTTTCCCACAGTTTTGCTGATATGCTATAAATTAAAATCACATGTCAGCTTTCGCACATCTGTTTGATCGAGTTCGTGATGTTGACTTTCTCAGCCTGCCCTTAAGTGACACACCTCCATGGGTGGGACTTATTTTCAGGTTGGTGTGCCCGGGAAGTCAAGCTGGATCTAGATCTGGTGGTACAGTCCTCCATCTTTGAGGAAGTAGATGAGGACAGATAGGCTGGCGGTATCGCCAGCTTGGGCATCTCGTATATTTGTCAGTATTCCGTAGTGAGGAATGTCAAAGCTTGGACATCGGCAGATCACATGTTCTACGGCGAATCCAGGGGAAGGTTGTCGATTGTTGTTCATCAGCGAGGATGGCCTGGATCCATGGATGTTTAGGGTGGCTCAAATTAGTATGGGAAAAACTTTCTTCAATTTTTTTGATGGGCCGCCCTCTTATTCGGTTCTATTTGATGCCCTGATGCTCTGGACAAAATTTCAGCCAAATCGGTCAACGTTTGGGCGGTGCTAAACTCGTTGGAAGTTTATATGCAAAAATGTATGCAGAGACATCCAAAAACAGTGAATTGCAATTGGACGGCACAACTTAGGAAGAAACACTATGATACTCATCCAGATCTTGAAGAATTTAATACAGAATGTTATGCAGAAAACCGCGAGAAGATTAGAGTTTGCCCGGCTAAGTTATTAGCATTTCTCTGTAGTGGGGTTTGAGCAAATTTCGTTTCTTTTACCTTTGAAAAGAAATAAATTCACCCCTACAACACTCCAGTAAAATGCTAATATCTTTGCCTAATAAACTCTAATCTTCTCGCGGTTTTCAGCATTACATTTTGTATTTAATTCTACAAGAACTGAATGAGTATCATTGTTCTTGACAGTGGCGTAGCCACGGGGTGGTGGTGAACATAAAACCCCCACCAGAGACAAAATTTTTAGATGAAATTTTTTTTCGGCAAAAAAAATGTTCAGAAAACCTCCCCCAGAACAATTTCCTGGCTACGCCACTGGTTCTTCATCGTAAAATGTGCCGCCTAACTGCAAATCACTGTTTTTGGATGTTTCTGCATACATTTTCCTATACCAACTTCCAACGAGTTTAGCACCTCCCAAACGTTGACCGATTCGGCTGAAATTTTGTCCAGAGTATCAGGGCATCAAATTGAACCGAATAAGAGGGCAGCCCATCAAAATTTTTGAAAAGTGTTTTTTTAGCCACCCTAGTGGTCACTTTGTAGCGCGGCGGTGGCACTAGCGGGATGAGTCAGAACTAGGGCTGGTTTGTTGGGGGGGGGAGTAGCGGCCATCAACAGAGCTGCGGGTTCCGCTGAAAAGAAGCCGCATTGGGCAGGAAGGCCGTCCGAAGCCATTTGGTTGCTCCCGGTAACGCCTAAGCTGACCCCTTCTCTCGAAAGAGAACCGTCAGTGTATCGATATCTATGGTCCCTAGACTCAGTGTTCAGCGACTCGGCAACTCTCTTCGAAGAGCATCCGTGATGTCCCCTCTTTTAAAGCGCCTCGAAATAGAGCCATTTATGTTGGCTGTGTGGAGTGCCAGCTCCTCACTCCATGCCGGTGGACCCTAGCCACCCGAGGTAGGTGCATGATCCGATCCCCTTGAACAAGAAGAGAATTCTTATGTTTTCTGGATGTGGCGGAATCGTATGCGGCGGCTTTTAGGCAAATACCCGACCAGTTAGTCATAACAAAATTTTATCACAATTATATCAATATGTGTTACAAATAACAAAATTTGCAATAATTTTGTTATAAATTCTCTATCAAAAATGGAGGAAAGAATATGTTTATGATCGTCATAACATGATTATAACATATTGTGTTATGTTTATTTACACCGAAAAAAAAATTGCCTACATTTTTGGAAGATATGAATTGGAAAGAAAACGAAGGTACCACCTTCAGTATAACTTGAACCTGCATTCAAAGTTGAACCAGATGGACAAAGTTATTGCCTAAATTATGGATAATGACAATCTTTTCAAGAACAGAATTTGTTATGGTATAAGCTATTTTCACCACTTTTTATGTAACACAACGAGTTATATTTTTGTTCAATAAATAACATATTTAGTAATATTTTTGTTAAAACTAGAAGAGATTTTGTTACAATTTTTGTTATTTTAACTACTAATGGTACATGTTTTATAACAAACGCTGTTATAAAAAACTGCTGTAACAGAATAACAAGGTCTGATATGGCTCAAATTAGTATGGGAAAAACTTTCTTCAATTTTTTTGATGGGCCGCCCTCTTATTCGGTTCTATTTGATGCCCTGATGCTCTGGACAAAATTTCAGCCAAATCGGTCAACGTTTGGGCGGTGCTAAACTCGTTGGAAGTTTATATGCAAAAATGTATGCAGAGACATCCAAAAACAGTGAATTGCAATTGGACGGCACAACTTAGGAAGAAACACTATGATACTCATCCAGATCTTGAAGAATTTAATACAGAATGTTATGCAGAAAACCGCGAGAAGATTAGAGTTTGCCCGGCTAAGTTATTAGCATTTCTCTGAAGTGGGGTTTGAGCAAAATTCGTTTCTTTTACCTTTGAAAAGAAATAAATTCACCCCTACAACACTCCAGTAAAATGCTAATATCTTTGCCTAATAAACTCTAATCTTCTCGCGGTTTTCAGCATTACATTTTGTATTTAATTCTACAAGAACTGAATGACTATCATTGTTCTTGACAGTGGCGTAGCCACGGGGGTGGTTTTGGGCATAAAACCCCCCCCCAGAGACAACATTTTTAGAAGAAATTTTTTTTTTCGAAAAAAAAAATGTTCAGAAAACCCCCCCCAGACCAATTTCCTGGCTACGCCACTGGTTCTTGATCGTAAATTGTACCGTCCAACTGCATATCACTGTTTTTGGATGTTTCTGCATACATTTTTCCATATAAACTTCCGACGAGTTTAGCACCGCCCAAACGTTGACCGATTTGGCTGAAATTTTGTCCAGAGCATCAGGGCATCAAATTGAACCGAATAAGAGGGCAGCCCATCAAAATTTTTGAAAAAGTGTTTTTTGAGCCACCCTAGTGGTCACTTTGTAGCGCGGCGATGGCACTAGTGGAATCAGTCAGAACTAGGATTGGTTTGTTGGAGGGGGTAGTATCGGCAATCGACAGAGCTGCAGTTTCCACCGAAAAGACGCTGCATTGTGCAGGAAGGCCGTCCGAAGCCATTTGGTTGCTCCCGGTAACGCCTAAGCTGACCCCTTCTCTCGAAAGAGAACCGTCAGTGTATCGATATCTATGGTCCCTAGACTCAGTGTTCAGCGACTCGGCAACTCTCTTCGAAGAGCATCCGTGATGTCCCCTCTTTTAAAGCGCCTCGAAATAGAGCCATTTATGTTGGCTGTGTGGAGTGCCAGCTCCTCACTCCATGCCGGTGGACCCTAGCCACCCGAGGTAGGTGCATGATCCGATCCCCTTGAACAAGAAGAGAATTCTTATGTTTTCTGGATGTGGCGGAATCGTATGCGGCGGCTTTTAGGCAAATACCCGACCAGTTAGTCATAACAAAATTTTATCACAATTATATCAATATGTTACAAATAACAAAATTTGCAATAATTTTGTTATAAATTCTCTATCAAAAATGGAGGAAAGAATATGTTTATGATCGTCATAACATGATTATAACATATTGTGTTATGTTTATTTACACCGAAAAAAAAATTGCCTACATTTTTGGAAGATATGAATTGGAAAGAAAACGAAGGTACCACCTTCAGTATAACTTGAACCTGCATTCAAAGTTGAACCAGATGGACAAAGTTATTGCCTAAATTATGGATAATGACAATCTTTTCAAGAACAGAATTTGTTATGGTATAAGCTATTTTCACCACTTTTTATGTAACACAACGAGTTATATTTTTGTTCAATAAATAACATATTTAGTAATATTTTTGTTAAAACTAGAAGAGATTTTGTTACAATTTTTGTTATTTTAACTACTAATGGTACATGTTTTATAACAAACGCTGTTATAAAAAACTGCTGTAACAGAATAACAAGGTCTGATATAAATCTGTTACTATCTACTGGTCGGGTAGCCTCTTGCACACAGTGGTGAGATGGGAGGACACCTGCTTCGGCGCAGGACGCCTCAGCAGGTTCTAGGGTTTTCCGCATATATCAAATGAAATATAAACACTTCAAACACAAACTTCGTTCAAAATCATTTATTTAAACTAAACTATTGATAAATCGACTGTATATTTTTATTTCGATTTTAAGGACGGCTACGCAGTCTTGAATTATTGAAACAAGATGTATATTTGTCCGACGTTTCGACACGGGGATGGTGTCTTCATCAGGGGAAAAATACGGTATTTGTTCCTAGTCTATAGTTTAGTCTAACATTAACTGTCTGGTATGAATTTTTCTGGTACATACCTTCGAGAACACACAATTCCAAAAACATTGACACTAACAGATAACGCGAATTTTCTTTCGGATACCGCCTCATTGCAAACCCCCCAGTAACATTGACAATTACTTTATCTTTCTCTGCCAATCGCAATAACAAGCGTACTCCGACAAACTGCCAAGGCGACTACACTTATACAAAATGTTCTCTAATATTCAAATAAAACTTGTTCCTTACTGATAGTGGAACGTGTGTTGAAGGAAGAAGTTTCGAAGCTTTGCGGAGATATTGGTTGATGACTGTGGAGAATATGTTGACAAGCTCACAACGTGCTACACAAGTCAGTTCTAGTCTGTACAGCAGTCTGCTGTCAATCAGTGCTTGGCCGATACGATACCGAGTGGCCCTGTTGTTCGTGGCCTTGATTTGCAGCCGACTTTGGCCGCTTGGAAATGAGGGATGAAGGTCAGTCCTCGGTCGATGGAGACTCCGAGGATCTTGACGAGTTTCCGGTTTGGAATCAGCTGCCCATTAATCTTGAGACTAGGGCCAGAGAAACGGTGCCGTCCATTGCACACATGTTTGCGGACGATTTTTCCGGCCGACATGGTGAAGCCAACTGACGAAGTCCACAGAACTTTCTAACAGAACTTTTAAATGAATTTCAAAGAGGTGAACCAGGGCTGAAAACCTCTATAATAAATTTCACATCAACTCTATAACAAAGAATAAAAAAAAAATGAATTTCTGAAGGAATATCCGAAAGAATTCTGAAAGTAATTTACGAAGAAATGTTTAATGGATTTACTGAACAAATAGCTATTGGTATGTACACAGAAATTCCTATAGTTCTCCAGGAATTTCTTCGAAAGTCCGGACAGTAGTAGAACAAACTCAGTTTTGGCTTTAGAATCAAGACTGCATGCCAAGAGAAACTCCCAAAATATCGAAATTGCAGATATTCGGATATTCTCAAGAATTCTTTGGGAATTTCTTGCACGAGTTCCTTCAGAAATTTTTACTGATTTTTTTTATATATACCTTAAGTAATTCCCTAGGAAAAATATTCAGAATTAATTTGGTAAGTCATCAGGAAACTCATCCTAAAATACCTTCTAAAACTCCGTCAGCAATCCGATCAAAAATTTCTTCAAAAACTCTTCACAAATGAAACCAGGCTTTTCTTTTAAATTCCCCCTAGGAATTGCTTCGGAACTTCTTGGGACCTTAAGAAATTTCTTAAGGAATTCTTCTGGAAATTCCTTCAAAAATTCATATAAGATTCACACTGACCATTCCATAAAGAATTCCTTCAGAATTCCTTTTTAGTAATACTTTTAATAATTTCTACTCATGTAGATGGGTACACTTCCCCACAGTTGTAATGGACTCGACGTGCCCTTCTTCAAAGAAGCCATCCCTCGGAAAACTCAAAAAAGATTGCGAATCTATTTATTAGTCTGTTGGATTACATTGCTGAAAGGAGATTCTCTCTATCCCGCGGGCTTCACGTAAGTGTCTCTGGTTACGGGTCCGCCACCTCCGTTGCTTGCCCTTCACACAGAAGTGCATTGAAAGCAGAATGGTAATTAAATTCGATTGTACTATTGGGTGGAGCCGCACGCAGAGCAAGACTCAAGCAAGGGTGATGGATAACCACATACATACATACATACTTTTAAAAATTTCTACAAAATTCCTTCGGAAATTATTTTAACAATCCCACTGGAATTTTTCCAGGTATTTCATAAGACATTCCATTCCCTCGGCAATTAATCTAGTAATTCTTTCGGAATTTCCAACACCATTTCCTTCCAAAACTGTAGGACGAATTTTAAGATACCTATCTAAGTACGAATTCCTAGAGCAATTTCCAAAGGACCTCCTAAAGAAATTACTGACATACTTAAATTTCTTAAACAATTTCTTTGGACATTCCTCGTAGAATTCCTTAATGATTTTCTCCAGAGATTCATTTAGAAAATCCTCCAGAAATTACAACAAAAATAAATTCAGAAATTCTTCAAGGCTCTAAGAATTTTCTTCAGATATTCTTTCAGAATTCCCTCCAGGACTTCATGGAAATTATTTCAAGAAAATCAATAAATTGTTTATCGAAATAAATCGAAACCAATTTTTTTTAACAATTCTAGCAATTACAAGGAAGATGAATGAAATTTTCAATTTGTTGGGTCACGTGCCCAATCGTGCTCCAGCTCCAGAAGCCAAAAGATCAGTTTTGCATTCGCATATCATGAGGCTAACACATTGATACTCCATGCCCAGGGAAGCTAAAAAAACATACCAGACTGGGAATCCACATCATTCCAACATTCATTATGATGTTGATTTGTAGCTGTATTTTTTTTTCGGGATCTCAGCAATTTGTTAAACTTTTACCAACATTCGCACAGCCGAGCCACAACAAACGTCTGAAACTTGATTATGCATATGTACAACATGTGATAGATTTAGTTCAGAAAAGGTATTGGAGGGTAACCGCCCCTTCGGTGGCTTTGATCCCACGACCCCAGTTCGCATGACAGGTGCTTTCCCTACTAACCTACGAAGGACCTCCGTCGTCCACCGCAGCTTAGCGGACAATACTAAATACTCATCCTACTTGTGTGCAAAAATACATATGAGAGAGTTAGTTCTGAAAATTTATTGCCAGAGATCGGCTGGTACCTGGTGCTGGGAATTTGGTTTCATCAGTAGCCGCTAAGCTGCAGTGGACAACGGAGGTCCTTCGTAGCTTAGTAGGGAAAGCACCTGTCATGCGAACTGGGGTCGTGGAATCAAAGCCCACCGAAGGGGCGGTTACCCTCCAATACCTTTTCTGAACTAAATCTATCACATGTTGTACATATGCATAATCAAGTTTCAGACATAGTAATTAATTTCCACTCCGGGTGGCTTAATACCCGGCATATAGGCAATTAACTTTGAATGTACACAACAAACGTGTTTTTTTGCCAAGATTTCTGTTAAAATTGCTGAAAATCAGCAAATTATTTGCCGAAAACCAGCTAACAAACGTTATTGTTGCCGGGATATAGTTTTTATTTGCTGGGCTAACGGCTGTGTGGAATTTGCCGAGCTGTAAAAATAAAAACTGAGTGTGAAAGCACTGGGCCAATTAAGATAGGGGAACAGACGGCTTTGGCAGGGGGGTTTTTGTCGACCGAATTTTTTGAAAATTGGCCACAATATTCTTTGATATCCAAAGAATGTTTAGGCCAAATTTGAGAAAAATCAGTCATAAAAAACCCCCTGCCAATAATAGAACAAAACCTGCCAAAGCCGTCATTCCCCCTATGTAACATTCCAACCATTAAAAAGATGATGAAGCACCCAATGCGACCAGAATGAGATTATTCCACATGAAGTTACATATGAGATTAGAAGTTAATCGCCACGCTCATTGATTTGTAGATCTGTAGCCAAGAAGTTTTTGGATGACCTAACATTTAACACGCCAAAGCGTGTTAAAGTGACAGGGATAAAATTAAACAAATCTGCTAAAGACGAATTTCGTGCCAACCCTTCTATGGGGCTGGCAGCACCATCTCAGAATCGAATGAAACTTGGTGGGCATAAAGATATGGTATTTCTAAGCCACTCTGCATACTTAGTTTTTCAAAAATTGTCAAGAGTAACATTTGATGAGGGCCTTATTTTTTTTCATGGATTTTTTATAAATCGATGTAACTCTAAAATGACAAGACCTACGAAAAAGTGTTGTATGGCGGACTGTCGTGAAATTCCCAGAAGTTTTTTGTAAAAATATCCAAAAAATAAAATACCGATTTCTACACTGAAAAAAATTAGTTTTAAAAATTAAAATCGATATTACAAAAAAACCTCATCTCAGAAATCGATGAAATTTTTTCTGCAGATAGGTATTTTAATTATCTAACTTTTCTGGGAATAATGTTCCTGTGACATATTTAAGGAAAAAAAGTTTTTCTAACAAAAACTTTTTTCATGTCCATATTGAGTGAAAATTTATCAGCGTGTTTTATGCCTACAGCGCCAATTATAGGTCCAGCAGCCTATCATCAACCAACGACACATTTTGGACGTATAAAAATTTGTTTGGAAAGCAATCTAACATAATTGTGGACCAACATTTGAAAAGGGTTTATGTTTTATTTGACTTTTTGTATCGAAGTAACTTAAAAACAATTACAAAAAAAATAATTACTTTGAAAACGGGCAATGTTGCCGAAACGAAACTGAAGTGATATTTAATTGTAATAGTGGAAAAGAAGATGTTGTTTTTCAGCAAAGGTTAACCACTGAACGGTGTAATTTAGAAACCGTTATAAAGCCTGTAGATGATTTTGTATCGTACATTTTATTGTAAAAATTGATAAACTTATATCTTATGACATTATTTGCAAACAGCAATACACTTGCACTATTAGATTTCTCTGGAAATTATTCATTCATTATCCAAAATGCTGCTCAAGGTTGGAATAATTCCCAGGCAACAATTCATCCATTCGAAGTTTACTTTAAAAGAAACGTTTAATTAGAAAACGTTAGCTTTATTAATCAGAAGTAATGACCCATGACACAAAAGCTGTTCACTTATTCATTTCAAAATTAATTGACTTTTTAAAACAGTCGATCGATTTTACAAAAATTACTTTTGTGTCTGGGTGAGCTGCAGCACATTATAAAAATAAAAGGAACTTTGCAAGTCTGTGTAATTTAAATTAAAAACATGGCTTAGAAGCAGAATGGCACTTTTTTACTACATCGCACGGAAAAAAGCCCTTGCGAAGCTATTGGTGGCACTCTCAAACGAATGGCAAAACGAGCAATTCTTGCCAAAGATTATGGAAATACTATCAAGACTCAAGAGTTGTACGAATGGGCGAATGGGCACGTTTTCAAACAAACAAAAATATCACTATATTACATTTCTGTTATATCACGAATGAGCAATACCGCCATCGGGGTGGCAATGGGTCTGGGGGTGAGAATGGGTCATCGCTCTCACCGCGAGCATGGAGGACGTAGAGCAAAATCGTTCAAAAAGGTCTCTTATATTTTTGTCTTCTTGTCCTCAGATACATCCATTCTACAAGCTTTCTAAGTAGTTGAAACAGTGACCCATTCGCACCCCCATTTGACCGATTGTCACCCCCGACGACGGTACTCAACAAGAGTTTGATGAACATTTCAAAACAGCAAAAACTATAATTGGCACACAAATGCTTTATTCTTTTATACCAATCGCTCATAATAAAATCCTGGCTAAAAATATTCCAACTCAGATGAAGATCCAAAAGTCTTTGAATTGTTCGACTAAGTTTACAAATTAATGAGAATTCAAGTAGAAATAAGAATTAAATGTAGTAACAAATAAAATTGAAGAAAAAATTTACAAAATGCGGAAAATTTATTATTCTTTAAATGTGCGTTCACCGAAAATCCCCCTAATGAAATTACCTACCGAGCTTCATCGTTTGGAATCAAAATGTTTATCTGATTAAAAAAATCGACCTCCAATTTTTTTTTTGCTAAACCCATTTTAATCTTTACATTCATTAATTTATTTTCTCGGTGAACGAAACGCTCTTTTATGTTTCAGACTTCATAGCTCAGACAAATTTACAATAGTCCATCAAACATCACAATTTTGTAAATCTTGTCATTTGTGTGTAACATTGATATAAGCAATCTAGGAAAATATACGCCCTTTCCAAATGTTGGTCCACATTAATGTTAGATTATGCTAAATTGCTGCATAAACAAATTTTTAAACTTCCAAAATGTGTCGTTGGTTGATGATAGGCTGCTGAACCTATAATTGGCGCTGTAGGCATAAAACACGCTGATAAATTTTCACTCAATACGGACATGAAAAAAGTTTTTGTTAGAAAAACTTTTTTTCCTTAAATATGTCACAGGAACATTATTTCCAGAAAAATTAGATAATTAAAATACCTATCTGCAGAAAAAAATTCATCGATTTCTGAGATGAGGTTTTTTTGTAATATCGATTTTAATTTTTAAAACTAATTTTTTTCAGTGTACCAATCGGTATTTTATTTTTTGGATATTTTTCCAAAAAACTTCTAGGAATTTCACGACAGTCCGCCATACAACACTTTTTTGTAGGTCTTGCCATTTTAGAGTTACATCGATTTTAAAAAATCAATGGAAAAAAATTAGGCCCTCATTAGGCGAAATTCGTCTAAAGGTATAATAGCTATTTAATTACTGCTTGGAAACCTATCCTTGGTTCGGCAGATGCAAACGCACTGCTTAATGTGATTTTTGTGTTGGCCAAACATCGGCGTGAAATACGAAATTCGGCGGCGTGGAGCCAACCGGCGTATGGCGCGCCGCCGACACCTTGACCGGCGTCGGCGTACGTCAATAAGTGTCGGCGGCGGCGGCGTGGCGCGGCGGCGCACAGGTCTAGATTATTCCTCAAAGGGTGATATTCTGCTAGATAAATTACCTTAGAAAAACTCCAATTGTAAGGACATTGGTGCTGATGGAGCACATTTGCACATGAACCGTTTTACGTTTTACACATGAACCTCAGTGACAATTGTACTAGAACGAAGCGTTTTATCACAACGTCGGTGGGGGAAATAGTTCTCTGCCCCTTTTTTTCGCATTTGTATCAAGTGACGAGCAATTTGTTTTCATGTCTTGTTATGGTAAAAAAAGCCTCATGCTTTATATCAGAGCGTTAATGAATAATGCTTCCAATGAATGATTAAATTTCTTATGATTGAACCATTCAACTCTATGATTAAAGATTATGATTAATGATTTATTCATTTTTGACAATGATTAATGATTATGATTAACGATTAAAATAATTTTTGACAATGATTAACGATTATGATTAAAGAATAAAACAATTGAAGTATGATTAACGATTACCGATCGTGATTAAATGTTGACACAATATGTGTATGATTAATGATTAACGATTGATATGATTAATGATTATGAATAATCAAATTGATTGATTTGCATAGTGATCAATAATCAAGTAACCTTTATACCAAATTATGTTATTAAAGGTATAAAAATTGTATGATTATGATTAAAGAATAATGAATAAAAGCAATGTATGCAATGATTAAAATTGATGATTAATGAATAAACTCAAAACAATCATGAATACGATTAGTGATTAATGATTAAATGCAAAAATCTATAATTAATGATTAGTGATTAATGATTGAATCGTATTTTTTGTATGATTATGATTAATGAATAATTATTAAATAACCCATTATTCATTAATCATGATTAAATCTATGATTAATCACTAATGCTCTGCTTTATATCCATCGTTGTTAATTTTAAATTGAGAGCGAATTCTGCAACCCATGTTATGGACCCAAACACATCGTTTTATGGTGGCGAGGTTGCGTTTTTATTTGTCGAATGAGCGACTGTTTTGTCTCAAATGCAATAGCTTAATTGGCAATGGATTAAGTAATTGCCTGAAAAAAAAAGAGGAAACGGACTTCCACGGAAAAGTTCTTGAAGCGAGAAGTTTGTGGACATATTCTAAAGAAAATAATTGATTCATGAAAATAAAATTAAATATGTTGAACACCCCTATTTCAGTACCTCCCATGCAAGTTACGTTCATACTTCCTCAAATAATCCTACTTTGTAGGAATATAACAATAATATAATCATTTGAATTCATGTAGTTGCCTATAGTCGAATTTCAATATTCAAAACAACCCCTTTTTCAACCCCTTCCTTCAACCTAGATACGTCTCATCGTTAAAATAATCATATTGCATATTATATTATTGAAAATAAGAATTTAGAATAAAAAACATTCGAAGAAAAAAAATACTCCGGATAATCGAGTCTAAAATTCCGGATAATCGAACCCCGGATAATCGAGTCCCCGAATAATCGAGTCTCCGGATAATCGAGTTCAACCTGTACTTTGATCTATTTCATCACCTGTCAAAGTTATTGAGTTATTAATTTTCACATCAACACATTATGAAAAACGGCAAGCCAAACAGTCACCATCCATCTGAAAGATTTTGTTGGTAGCGAATGCATAAGTTTCGCTCTTGTTTCGAAAAGAGATCTTCTTAATTCATGCATATTGTAGAACAAAAATCCAAAAATATCATTGTGTGTTTTTGCCTTTCTCGTACACGAAGTATAGTCAAACCTCGATTAGTCGATATCTAAGGGACCATCGGTTCAAGGAAATATCGAGATGTGGAATAGAAAATCCTTGGAAAGCTGTTCGAAGGGACCATCACAGTAACCAAGAAAATATTTTTTAATATGTAATTCGCTTCCATGAGTCAATATCGAGTCATAGAACATCGACTCATGAAGGTTTGACCGAACTTTTGATAGGAGACACATAGTGTTCTATTCCAATCGACTCAGCTCGACGAATTGAGGTGATGTCTGTATATGTGTATGTTTGTATGTGTGTCTGTAAACAAAATGTAAGACACACCTTTTTGTTCTTATCCTTATCCGATTTGCGTGCAACAAATTGCATTCGACGCTATTGAAAATCGGCCCAATCGGCCGATGTGTTTTTACATTGTTGTTTTCCTCAATTTTTGAATGCAAATAAATGTGAATTTTTAGAATTCACTGAATATGTCTTCCCAAAGTGGAATTTTGACCTCTATTATGTGCTTTTCTCGTTACATTTTATAATACGAGAGAAAGGAGCCATCGCCGCTAGGTGGATCATTCTGTTTTTTTTTTATTTACAATGATTTTGTTTTCGCTTAGGCCTCGCAAAATCCGGCCATGGATCAGGTTTACCAAAACGAGCTTAATTTGTACATCTTCTCTGTTATTTTTTTCCTGCTAAAGGGATTAGCAATCTCTTTAAAACTTCTCAGAAGAGTTGGATATCTGAGAGGTTTGCTCATTAAAGAATCTGGCCTCATATTTGCCTGAATAAGGGTAAACAACAAATGCCGATGGTTTTTCATGACGATGAATAAGATGTGCTTGAGCAACGGCATTCGTCAATTGATAGTCCACTTAAAATGTTAACTGATAAATATAGTCGAGTTGTACCTATACGCAGATGTAAATATGTGTAGATCAACATTTTAAAAGGGTGAAACAGTCAAAATTTACATACAAATCTACATACATAAGAACTGGGTATATGCGAAATTGATTCTTTCTTATACTAACAATGTAAGCTCCCATACAAATATTGTAAAAAAAGCTTGCAAAATTGTAAAAACTCATAAAATATTTGTATAAGAATCTAGCTTTTTCGCATATGCCCAATTCTTATACAGCATTAATAGAAAATCTAACATTCGCCGGTTGGGTGTATGCATAATGAAAGTTCCAGTCGGAACTTGCATCGTAGATCTACAGCCATAAAAGGATTTGAAGTTTCTCGGAACTACCTGTGAAAATGCTTTCTTGCGAACATTATTTACACTGTTTTATATTTGTAGTCATAATTCCACTCTCTGTTAGAATTTGAACATTGACTCCCCGTGTCACAGTTGTGGATTTAAATTTTCCGTTAGGTAGGGGAAAATACCTATTCTTGGCAGTCTAAGACATTCGCCAAATTGAATGATAAAAATAATGAATAATTACACTAAAACACAGGCATAGTTCAACTGGTATACATTCGTATGCTCTTCCTTTGATGATTTGTGTTCACTTAATATAATATCTTTTACCACAAACTTAGTAAATTTAATATAAAGTAACAGGTCAACGTTTCTTCTATTGGCATGGCAATTTCTATTATCAGCAATGGTTTTGCTCCCTTCAGCAACTAGACATGGAAGTAGAAAACTGGTAATGTATTGGTGCCAGATGCTGGTTGTTTATATCCTCTAGTAGTAAAATTCATTCATAATAATCGGCCGCACGCTCATCTCGCTTCACTCAATTTTGGAAGAAATTTTATTAATCATCAAAACTGACTTAAAACAAAACATGAATTTTAGCCTTGGCATCAATTTTATGTCACGTGGAAGATAGGCAAAAACATTTAAACACATTGTAAAACAAATTTTACCCCTTATGCGGCCAACAAAAAACAGACGTGAATGGCAGATAGGGTACCCGTGTACCCAGATATTGACAATTTCATAAATTTTACCATTTTTAACCTATTTGAATAATGTTGGCCAATTTGGAGAAGGGAACTTACATACTTTTCGTTCGCTGCCAAGATTTACATCTTTTGTCTTTTGTAATGCCTTAGAGTCTTCACGCGTAAGCAGAAGTCTATCAACCAGTTTCAAATATACAACTTGCTCTTTACGGTCCTTAGATTTGAAGGTCCTTACATGATATGTTTGTTTCATCAAAATAATCATCTGGGTTGTGTACAACGACGTAAACTATGTAAAACCAAATCTATACACATAAGATTGAGCTGGAGCCACCTCATTCGTACACTACGTTTCACAGTTGAATAATTGATAATACCCTAAAAGTAGGCAATTATTTATGTTTGAAATGCGCTATGTAGGAACGGGAATGGTTATGATTTTTTTGATGAGCTTGGAAAGTATTAAAGTTGCAAAAGGAAAACGGTTCTGTCAGCCACATAAGGCTTAAAATACTACGGTGTGGCTATCACTTTTGATATAATTCATGGTCTGAGTAAAAATCTGAATAGAAGCATTTGTATTCTAACACTTTTTTAAAATAAATGAAAAACGCCGGATATTTTGTTCGTAGTTTTGCTAAAATCAAATCACATGGAATTGTGCGTGGTATTTTTTTTAGCGTGTGTTTGATATGCTCACAAACACATTCTCTCGCTCTATTCCGAAGTGCGCTGCTGCCGAAGAAAACGAACAGTCCCACTTTTATTTAGTGAAACATAGAGCAAATATTGGATAAATTTGCTATTTGTGGTGATAATCAAGTGGTAATAAAGTGTAAAAAGTAGTTTACGTACCTAATTTGTCGTATCATACACGATAAAGAGAAGAAACAGGCGATCCAAAAAGTAAGTAACAGTTTGCTTTTCGTCTGCTGCTTTCTTGGCGATGCAATAATGGCAAGGATTTCGTAGGTGCAAATTTGTTTCGGTGATTAATTCGTCAAATCTTGCTACTTTTACACAAACAACTTATTCAAATGAAAGCCTAGACTTGAAATTGTGTGATTGAATCAAATTTATGTTCATAAATAGTGTATGTTTGCTGGAAAACGCAAATATTGTTGAGGGTGCCAACAAATGTCGCACCCTGCCAAAGCCGTATTCTACCCTACATCCTGTAGAATGCAATTTCGAGGAATGATCAAATAGCTCTCTTCAACTGAATGTCGGGTCGAGTAGGGATATAGAAAGGACCTCCAGGCTTTACCGCTGAAGGTACCGGGTTGTGAATGTGAATCCTCTGACTGGAACAGTCGCAGCAATGATTCCATCAGAGGCAGTTTAGCAACCATAAAGAAAAAGTTTTATTTTGGCATGGGACTGTAGTTCTGGGATACGAGCAAATTGGAATGGGTCTCCATAAGCTACGGAAATGGCAATGTTGCGCAACAAGAGTCACAAACAATTCAGTTGCGTTGTGTGTTGAAAAGACAATTGTGATAATGAAAAATAACATTGTCGGTAGGATGAAACAATCTCGTAAGGATGAGGCAATCCTTTCAATTTTTATCAAAAAGAATTACTCTGCCGTAATCCGAAAAAGTGACGTTTGCGCCAAATTACAACATGCGGGTTTTCCATTTTCCCGTTAAAGAGATCGACGAGTACTACTCGTTAATACCATTTTTGTAAAATGAGATATAGGGAAACTGTTCCGTTTTCCATCTCACTGAACATATATTCATCTCATCGCAAAACAAAGAAATCCAGCACCAATCTCGATGCCTATTTTGGCTAACCCGCGTGCTCACTGGTGAAAAAAATCACAAAAATAAGAAACAAATTAAATTCCTTTTCATTGCTTTGTTTTTGATGGGATGGAAATAGGAGTTATGGGAGTTATGCCGAACCGTTCCCCTACATCACTTTTTCAGATTACGGAAGTACTGCTCCGATTTGAGATCATATGGCCCCCATATTCATCATTAGAAGCATATTGGCATTTTTCTTACTTTTATGTTACTGTTAATATTTCATCAAATTCATATATGGGATTTCCAATCCGGAGATGACGAGTTCGATTCTTGGTCCGGTCTAAGATATTTTCGGGTTGGAAACATTCTCGACTCTCTGGGCATAGTGTATCCATTGTACCTGCCACACAAGATACATACTTATGCAATGGCGGGCATAGACAAGCTTTCAATTCTAGACCAACATTTGAAAAGGGCGTAACAGCCAAAAATTATTCCTTCTGATTCTTTGTCCACATATATAGCTATATGTGTAGACGAAGAATCAGAAGGAATATTTTTTGGCTGTTACGCCCTTTTCAAATGTTGGTCTAGAATTAATAACTGAGGAAATACTAATAGAATACTAGGTTGAAAAGCAGGCCGGTTCCCTGATAGTGTGATAATTACGATCCAGTGTAAAGGGTTTAATAAACAAATCGGAAATAAAATCACCATTTTTTGTTTTCTGAATCGAAAAAATCTACGGAATGTATTTTTTTCTTTTTTCTCTTCTTTCTCTCGCATGACCACGAGGCAAACGAATAATAGTTCCCTACCTTCAAACACGAAAATTTTCTTCGAAATTTTCTTGAGATACTCCACTAATAGCATTTCAGACGAATTTGTGCGGGCTTGGCAATAAAACTGAACACTATTTTAGTCTTAACCAAGCTTTCAATCTTCTTTCATAGAGGCAAATGTTTAACTTTATTTAAATTCCATCACACCCACATCAAATTTTCGGAAAATATTTGCCTTTGTTCCATCTTCTCTCGTCTGAATCAACTTCCATTTCGTCGAAGGCTCCACCGCCACACCCTCTACTACGATAGCATATAAAATAGCAATCGTTGTCGTTTACTTCCAGTAATGGGATGTGTCTCGATGCTTTTTTCTTGCTCCACTTTGACCTCGTATGGCCTACCAGACCGGGGCCCACTTGGTCGCTCTTCAAGCAAAACCAACCGACGAAAAAATATTGACCGGTGGCAATCCAAACATTTACAAGCAGACGTTCAGCCTGTTTCATGTGATATACGACATGGGTATCATTTAATATGACGGATGTCCAAAGGAAATCTCCATTTCTGCCAAACTGTACTAAGTGCGGGGTGTTGGGAATGCTCCTCGTTCAAATATTGTACCAAGTACCCAACTTTGCGTATCAAGCAAAACTCATATTTCTATGATTAAGTATTTGTTTCGGTTTCGGTTACTCGGAAGATCATTGAACGTTTCGAAACATGTATAGAGTAAGAGATTTGGTTGTGGGCACCTTTTTGTCTTTGGTCTATAACATTGGCCCTAGTTGATCTTATGCCGATATTTGTATACCAATGGAAAGCTAGACGAATAATCCCACTAGTAGTGAAAAAAATATATTGATTTCTTCCATTTGGGAAATTTTCTTGACAATTTCTCCAATTTGACATTTTTGGATAATTCAATTTTGTGGTTCGGTTGTTGCACCCTACTCGGCTAAAAATAAAAAAAGAAGGAATCAAAACCACCTAAAATATTTTATTTTTTCAAATAGTCAGGAGGCATCAAAAACTCAGATCAATCCACCTCCATTGATTTACCTTTATTGCATTCATTTGAACATATGACAATAAAAAGTCCTATTTTTATCCCCTAGCGGTAATGTTGCTTTCCTCGTTCATTATAAAAAAAATTGCCATACATTTTGATCCCATAGTCCAATCTTGCCAATTTTCAATAGAAAAGAATAAGACACGACTCCCCATCGAATGCAACTTGTTGCAAGAAAATCGGTCAACATGCTTAGTTCTAAAAAGTGTGTGTATAATAACTAGACATGCTAAAAAACAAAAATATATATTAAACTCATTATTTCCACCAATTATGTCTAAATAATTATTTTAAAAAAAATGGATAAAAACGTCATTAAAAATAAGTTAGGGGAAAACTACAGCAATATTAATTGATTTGTCAAAAAAATGATATATAATAACTAGACATGCTAACCGACCAACCGATTTTGCAGCCTTTTTGGAATGTGACAAAAACGAAAAACTCCCTAAAATTTTGATGGCAGAATTTTTATTGAAGCTGAAGACATTTTGGGTGCTGTACTGCATAGGCTTTACAACCTTGACTGCATTAAACATCTTTTCCAAAAAAAAAAAGAAAAAATCTGACTTCCCTCACAAGTCGTCAGAAAAAGAGAAGTAACGATACCCTGTAGTATCACACATCGTAGCTGGTCGGAAGTACGGTGGCAAGTGAGCCTCTATTGTCGTTGCAGAAGCAAACCCGTCTCAATTCGACAGATAGAAGCACATATTTGTAATTCAAACGCTGTTGTTCAATTCTCATTAGAATAGTTGAGGAGAGGGAAAAGGTGTGAAATGTTGCCAAAGCAGATTCGATGGATGCGGGGAATTGACTGATATCTGATTATCGTTATTAGCTCGTTATGGAACAACTTCTCGCAAGGGCAGCTGTTGTATAATTGGTAATACGTCCGAGTACTTAACGGAATAGTGAGGGTTCAAGTCCCATCGGCAGCCGAATCTTTTTTCGGACATCTCATAAAAACACCTCAAAATGGCAATCTTAACTATGTGTATCAAAACTAAACATCTTTTCCAAAAAAACTAAAAATCTGACCTCTCTCAAAAGTCATCAATCAAGAAAAATAAAAGATCTAATGTATCTTTTGAACGGCATTCGATAAACTCTTGCTAGAGATTCAAAGAATTTTTGCACGTTACTCGGAAAATATTTGCACCAGAAGAAGTTCTGGTCGGAATTCGGAGAATTTCTGCGTAAAATTCGGATAGCTCCTGCCGGGAAATAGGAGAATTCCCGCCCGGAACTCTTAACATTTCTGCACGGATGTTGGAAAAAATGTTGCATGGAATTCGCAGAATTCTTGCCCGCAAATCGGAGAGTTTCTGCTTGGAATTCGGAAAATCCCTGGTAGGACTTAAGAGAATCCCTGCTCGGAGTTTTGAGAATCCCTGCTCCAAAGAATTCCTACTCGGACCTCGGAGAATTCCTGCTTGGACTTCGGAGAAGTCCTACTCAAAATTAGGAGAATTCATACTCAGAATTCGGAAAATTCTAATCGAAATTCGGAGCATTCCTAATCGGAATTCGGAGGATTCCTACTCGGAATTCGGAAATTTCCTACTCGGAATTCGGAAATTTACTTCTCGGAATTTGGAGAATTCCTTCTCGGAATTTGGAGAATTCCTTCTCGGAATTCGGAGAATTCCTTCTCGGAATTTGGAGAATTCCTTCTCGGAATTCGGAGAATTCCTTCTCGGAATTCGGAGAATTCCTTCTCGGAATTCGGAGAATTCCTTCTCGGAATTCGGAGAATTCCTTCTCGGAATTCGGAGAATTCCTTCTCGGAATTCGGAGAATTCCTTCTCGGAATTCGAAGAATTCCTTCTCGGAATTCGGAGAATTCCTTCTCGGAATTCGGAGAATTCCTTCTCGGAATTCGGAGAATTCTTTCTCGGAATTCGGAGAATTCCTTCTCGGAATTCGGAGAATTCCTTCTCGGAATTCGGAGAATTCCTTCTCGGAATTCGGAGAATTCCTTCTCGGAATTCGGAGAATTCCTTCTCGGAATTCGGAGAATTCCTTCTCGGAATTCGGAGAATTCCTTCTCGGAATTCGGAGAATTCCTTCTCGGAA
Organism: Armigeres subalbatus; assembly: GCF_024139115.2. NCBI lineage: Eukaryota > Metazoa > Arthropoda > Insecta > Diptera > Culicidae > Armigeres > Armigeres subalbatus. The sequence continues at coordinate 239,451,266 of NC_085141.1, read as the reverse complement.
TTCGGAGAATTCCTACTCGGAATTCGGAGAATTCCTACTCGGAATTCGGAGAATTCCTACTCGGAATTCGGAGAATTCCTACTCGGAATTCGGAGAATTCCTACTCGGAATTCGGAGAATTCCTACTCGGAATTCGGAGAATTCCTACTGAATTCGGAGAATTCCTACTTGAATTCGGAGAATTCCTACTGAATTCGGAGAATTCCTACTGAATTCGGAGAATTCCTACTGAATTCGGAGAATTCTACTGAATTCGGAGAATTCCTACTGAATTCGGAGAATTCCTACTGAATTCGGAGAATTCCTACTGAATTCGGAGAATTCCTACTGAATTCAGGAGAATTCCTACTGAATTCGGAGAATTCTACTGAATTCGGAGAATTCCTACTGAATTCAGAATTCCTACTGAATTCGGAGAATTCCTACTGAATTCGGAGAATTCCTACTGAATTCGGAGAATTCCTACTGAATTCGGAGAATTCCTACTCAGAATTCGGAGAATTCCTGCTGAATTCGGAGAATTCCTACTCGGAATTCGGAGAATTCCTACTCGAATTCGGAGAATTCCTGAATTCGGAGAATTCCTGCTGAATTCGGAGAATTCCTACTGAATTCGGAGAATTCCTACTGAATTCGGAGAATTCCTACTGAATTCGGAGAATTCCTGAATTCGAGAATTCCTACTGAATTCGGAGAATTCCTACTGAATTCGGAGAATTCCTACTGAATTCGGAGAATTCCTACTGAATTCGAGAATTCCTACTGAATTCGGAGAATTCCTACTGAATTCGGAGAATTCCTACTGAATTCGGAGAATTCCTACTGAATTCGGAGAATTCCTACTGAATTCGGAGAATTCCTACTGAATTCGGAGAATTCCTACTGAATTCGGAGAATTCCTACTGAATTCGGAGAATTCCTACTGAATTCGGAGAATTCCTACTGAATTCGGAGAATTTTACTGAATTCGGAGAATTCCTGCTTGAATTCGGAGAATTCCTACTCGAATTCGGAGAATTCCTACTGAATTCGGAGAATTCCTATTCGAATTCGGAGAATTCTACTGAATTCGGAGAATTCCTTCTCGGAATTCGGAGAATTCCTGCTCGGAATTCGGAGAATTCCTGCTCGGAATTCGGAGAATTCCTGCTCGGAATTCGGAGAATTCCTGCTCGGAATTCGGAGAATTCCTGCTCGGAATTCGGAGAATTCCTCCTCGGAATTCGGAGAATTCCTCCTCGGAATTCGGAGAATTCCTCCTCGGAATTCGGAGAATTCCTCCTCGGAATTCGGAGAATTCCTCCTCGGAATTCGGAGAATTCCTCCTCGGAATTCGGAGAATTCCTTCTCGGAATTCGGAGAATTCCTTCTCGGAATTCGGAGAATTCCTTCTCGGAATTCGGAGAATTCCTACTCGAATTCGGAGAATTCCTACTCGAATTCGGAGAATTCCTACTCGAATTCGGAGAATTCCTACTCGGAATTCGGAGAATTCTACTTGAATTCGGAGAATTCTACTGAAATTCGGAGAATTCTACTGAATTCGGAGAATTCCTACTCGGAATTCGGAGAATTCCTACTCGGAATACGGAGAATTCCTACTCGGAATTCGGAAAATTCCTACTCGGAATTCGGAGAATTCCTACTCGGAATTCGGAGAATTCCTACTCGGAATTCGGAGAATTCCTACTCGGAATTCGGAGAATTCCTACTCGGAATTCGGAGAATTCCTACTCGGAATTCAAAGAATTCCTACCCGGAATTCGAAGAATTCCTACCCGGAATTCGAAGAATTCCTACCCGGAATTCGAAGAATTCCTACCCGGAATTCGGAGAATTTTCAATCGCAATTCGGAGAATTCCTAATCGGAATTCGGAGAATTCCTAATCGGAATTCGGAGAATTCCTAATCGGAATTCGGAGAATTCCTAATCGGAATTCGGAGAATTCCTACTCGGAATTCGGAGAATTCCTACTCGGAATTCGGAGAATTCCTACTCGGAATTCGGAGAATTCCTACTCGGAATTCGGAGAATTCCTACTCGGAATTCGGAGAATTCCTACTCGGAATTCGGAGAATTCCTACTCGAAATTCGGAGAATTCCTACTCGGAATTCGGAGAATTCCTACTCGGAATTCGGAAAATTCCTACTCGGAATTTGGAGAATTCCTACTCGGAATTCGGAGAATTCCTTCTCGGAATTCGGAGAATTCCTACTCGGAATTCGGAGAATTCCTACTCGGAATTCCTACTCGGAATTCGGAGAATTCCTACTCGGAATTCGGAGAATTCCTACTCGGAATTCGGAGAATTCCTACTCGGAATTCGGAGAATTCCTACTCGGAATTCGGAGAATTCCTACTCGGAATTCGGAGAATTCCTACTCGGAATTCGGAGAATTCCTACTCGGAATTCGGAGAATTCCTACTCGGAATTCGGAGAATTCCTACTCGGAATTCGGAGAATTCCTACTCGGAATTCGGAGAATTCCTACTCGGAATTCGGAGAATTCCTACTCGGAATTCGCAGAATTCCTACTCGGAATTCGGAGAATTCCTACTCGGAATTCGAAATATTCCTACTCGGAAATCAGAGAATTCCAACTCGGAATTCAGAGAATTCCTACTCGAAATTCGGAGAATTTCTACTCGGAATTCGGAGAATTCCTACTCGGAATTCGGAGAAATTCTCCTAATTCCGAGAAGGAATTATCGGAATACGGAGAATTCCTACTCGGAATTCGGAGAATTCCTACTCGGAATTCGGAGAATTCCTACTCGGAATTCGCAGAATTCCTACTCGGAATTCGGAGAATTCCTACTCGGAATTCGGAGAATTCCTACTCGGAATTCGGAGAATTCCTACTCGGAATTCGGAGAATTCCTACTCGGAATTCGGAGAATTCCTACTCGGAATTCGGAGAATTCCTACTCGGAATTCGGAGAATTCCTACTCGGAATTCGGAGAATTCCTACTCGGAATTCGGAGAATTCCTACTCGGAATTCGGAGAATTCCTATTCGCAATTCAGAGAACTCCTACTCAGAATTCGGAGAACTCCTACTCGGAACTTGGAGAACTCCTACTCGGAATTCAGAGAATTCCTACTCGGAATTCGGAGAATTCCTTCTCAGAATTCGGAGAACTCTTTCTCGGAATTCGGAGAATTTCTTCTCGGAATTCGGAGAATTTCTTCTCGGAATTCGGAGAATTCCTTCTCGGAACTCGGAGAATTCCTTCTCGGAATTCGGAGAATTCCTTCTCGGAATTCGGAGAATTTCTTCTCGGAATTCGGAGAGTTCCTTCTCGGAATTTGGAGAATTCCTTCTCGGAATTCGGAGAATTCCTTCTCGGAACTCGGAGAATTCCTTCTCGGAACTCGGAAAATTCCTTCTCGGAATTCGGAGAATTCCTTCTCGGAATTCGGAGAATTCCTTCTCGGAATTCGGAGAATTCCTTCTCGGAATTCGGAGAATTCCTTCTCGGAATTCGGAGAATTCCTTCTCAAATTCGGAGAATTCTTTCTCGGAATTCGGAGAATTTCTTTTCGAATTCGGAGAATTCCTTCTCGGAATTCGGAAAATTCCTACTCGGAATTCGGAGAATTCTTTCCGAATTCGGAGAATTCCTTTTCGGAATTCGGAGAATTCCTTTTCGGAATTGCTTGGAATTCGGAAAATCTCTGGTAGGACTTCAGAGAATCCCTGCTCGGAGTTTTGAGAATCCCTGCTTCAACGAATTCCTACTCGGAATGCGGAGAATTCCTACTAGGAGTTCGGAGAATTCCTACTCGGAATTTCGGAGAATTCCTGTCATAGATTCCGGCTATCATCGCCTTCCAAAGCAATACAATTAGATTCCAATATTCGCATTATTTCGATCTTTTTTTGTCTTTATTTGAGAGGTTTTCAGCCCTAGGCTGGCTCTCGTCTATAATTCGATCTGTTATCATGTCATCATATTTTCAGAACCGTTTTTACGGAAATGGTCATATCTCTTCGTATTCAAGATGAATTCTCTAGTTGCAGCTAGCATCGGTCAACAAACAATGTTTAGCCTCTGGGGAAAGCATAACACTTGATAAAAACAACGTTACATGAAATGACAAGCAGAAGATAACATGCATTTGTAACATACCCTTGGAAAACATTTCCAATTCATTTGAATCGATGCAAGGTTTAGGATACGGACAAAATACTAGAAGAATTTCTGCGGAATCGGATCATTGTAGGCACAGTTTTCAGTTATGCTGAATTGAATTTTATTTAAATTTTGCCAACCTTTTTGTTTTGTTTTGTGACATTATTACCACCCTAAATACCATTGAAACAACGTTCTTTTTCAATTTTCCAACTTATTTAATCGTGTTAATTGATACATTTCTACATTAACAAGATTAGAAGTTTAAATAACACATCACTGTCTGAATGTCCATTAAGAGTAGTAGTTCGATTGCTATTTTACGGATTGTATGTGTCGTATGTCCCGGATTGAGGGTCGAGCCCCCATAACATAATCCATCATTATAATTCTCCAGGTCCATCTAGTGGTCAATCTGTATTTTTTTTCGTAAGCTAATCGTGCTTTGGAAGGGCTTCATAACGGAAGATATTCACCCAGATTTAGTACAGATTACACCAGGCACTCAATTGATAAAGCTCTGGTTCTCTATTCTAACTGTAAGACAGTAAGAACGATGTAAATTTAGGGTTCCATTTATTCTGTACGATTCCGGCGGTGGTGGAGGTGTTGTTTAATCTTTGCAATTTAATGGCTTAATTTCCCTTCTGTCTTATCACCGACATGGAAACACCAAGAATCATGAAAAAGCTGCAATGCTCTCCCAAGAATTTAGCTATCCTTTGGCCCCACCAGCATAACAACATCGGAAGTGTTGACGCCTATCAACACCAGCATTGATAGCACCAGCCAGCAGGCAAGCAAGAGAAGAAAGCAACACTATTATAACAAGCCAAGTAGGACCAACGCCGGAACTAATGGTCTAATGCCGGCAATATGACACCCTGGCCGGGAGGAGAGTGGGTGCCTTCTATTCAGGAAAGGGCAAGAAATTGTCTGATTACACTGTCCTAATCTTTGGTATGCTTCTTTGCGACATGAACTCGGAACCGGATGCCGGTCTATCTCCTGCCGGAAGGTATTTTCTATTCTGCAGCATCGGTTAGGGATGCACATCGTAGTTTATCATGAGTGGAGTGAAAATTGATTTGAAAACCCCTACATGGCAGGTTAATTTACCATTTCGAATACAGTCTGAAAGCATAATAACACTCAAAGCGGAGCTTTTGGAGTATCTTTGTACATCCACACGTTGCCTTCATCCCGTAGTATCGATTTAATCGTTATTAATGCTCGATACAACTGTGATCCCGGCCGACTACGCCGGCTGGGGTCAATATTTTCCTTTGCAAATAGCACTTCTGTGTTTGCTCTTGTGATGATGGTTAAGTTACTACCATAAGAGGCTCTTGTGCAAACATGTTGGGTTTATCACACAAGCACAGGGTAAGCCGGCAACGTCTGCGGCGAAATTGTGCCCTTCGGAATATATTGTAGAGCATAAGAGTTTAAGAACTTTCTCCGCATGCGAAACCCTAAACGATGTGAAGACGTGGCCTGATAAATTCACTAACAAATGAGTCCGAATAGTTTATTATGCAAGGTTTCGAACCGTAGGTCATGGAATAAGTAATTAGATAAAATAAATGCTTATTATTATAGTTTATTATTCATCTGATTATCAAATCAAATAGTTTTTATAATTAGTACATGGTTCATTTCTAGAGATTTCTACTGATTCGCAAAAAGTTAAAAGGTGGGGGAAGTAGGCACCTGTCTAGCGTAGTGGAGTTTTGGGATCAAACCCCATCGAAGGAAGTGGTTACCCTCCAATACATTTTTCGAGCTAAATCATAGTAATATATTGCTTATAATGCAGTATTTCGAACAACTGTATTTCAATAATCAATTTTATTTTATTTTGTTACAAGAGCAAGTAATGGCGCTTGAATCTAGGGCTAATATCCAGGAAATCTGGGTGAAATACCTGTGTCCCGTCCCTAGAAGTTGTATCAGCAATCTTCTTAGCAATGTCACTCCCAATGTCTTATTTTCACACTGTACGGTGGGCCTGGTCATTTTAATATTTGTGTCAAATTCATGATATGTTGTAAATATTAATGCTGACAAAAAAGGCTCGGAAATAACCGGCATTTCCAGGATGCTTTTTAATACTGGCTGTGCATGTGCTAAGACAAAACACGACAAGACAAGACAAAAGAGCTGATTTGGGGAAATCATTTAAGGTTTCTTACGAAATGTATTTTTCCCATTTTCAAGGTTCCCCTATCAAATGTATACCATCTTATCCTTTATTCGAATCATGTTATTCAACCCTTTTGCTCATTCGCATTCTGTGCTGTTTTGATGCCTTCCACTACAGAAACATCACAATGGCTTCTACTTTCCCCATTGCACTATGGTCCAGGATACAGATTTACGCGGAAAGATGAATTTTACGCTAAAACTATATTTTTTAGAAAAAACTGTTGTTCTACAAAATTGTTCGAAATAGTAAGGCCATCATTATGGTTTTACCAAAAAATAGGGTGGCCCATCATATAAAAATAATTAGAAAATATTTTTTTTATTTCTTGGAATATTGACATGTTATGTTCTACAAAGTTGTAGCGCAGCTTGTTCCAATAAATTTTGCTAAAACCTTTTTCTGTAGCTCTTAAGTTGGTTGATTTAGAGCAATTTTACCTAATTAGACCTCAAAAAAGCAGTATTTTTGATCTACTTTTTTTGTTCTAGATTTTTCGAAAAAGTTGTCTTCGGGTGACTTTTAGAGCTCAAAAAATGCAACTTTTGATGAGTAAATATGCTCAATATCTTTTTCCGATCAAAAGTTATAATCGTTTTTCTGTCAAAATTACATTTTTTTATAAGTTGATATCTCCGGTTAGGGCAGACCAAAATAATATGTTTATACGGCATTTGAAAGATAAATTAATATTCTTTATTATGTCAAAAAATTGGGGGTATGTTATTTTTTTATCTCAAGTTTTACCAATTCTACTAAAATCATGTTTTTTCAAATAAATTAATATAACTCGACAACGGAAAAAGATACAGACGATATTTTTATAGCAAAACACGCGTTTTGAAAAGCCCTAAAAATCTTCAGAAGGAGAGAAATTCGTGAGAAATGAAAAATAAAAAATCTACAGCTCTAACACTTTTTATAAGTTTTATCATTATCATCGTATTGCAAGATTTACGAGAAAAGATGCATTTTCGGTCTGAAGCATACTTTTAAGAAACAAAATTTGTTCTACAAAGTTGTTCTGGATACTTGGGCCCTTATTATAGAGTTACCGAAAAATAGGGTGGGCCATTTTATAAAAATGTGATTTTTTTTTTATTTTGCGGAATATTGACATAAAATGTTCTACAAAGTTGTAGCGCAGCTTTTTCCAATCAACTTTGCTATATAAACTTTTTATGTAGCTTTTAAGCTCACTTGTTTAGAGTAATTTTACTTACCAGGATTAGGGTGTCCCTCAAAAAACAATATTTATGATCTGCTCATTTCATTTTTTATTTTTCACGAACGTCACCTTCTGAAGACTTTTGGGGCTTTTCAAAACGCGTATTTTGCTATAAGAATATCGTCTGTATCTTCTTCCGTTGTCGAGTTATATCAATTTATTTGAAAAACATGATTTTAGTAAAATTGGTGAAACTTGAGATAAAAAAATAACATATCCCCAAGTTTTTGACATAATAAAGAATATTAATTTCTCTTTTAGATGCCGTGTAAACATATTGTTTTGGTCTGCCCTAACCGGAGATATCAACTTATAAAAAAAATATAATTTTGACAGAAAAATGATTATAACTTTTGATCGGAAAAAGATATTGTGCATATTTACCCATCAAAAGTTGCATTTTTTTGAGCTCTAAAAGTCACCTGAAGACGACTTTTTCGAGAAATTTGAAACAAAAAAATTAGATCAAAAATACTGTTTTTTTGAGGTACACCCTAATCCAATTAGGTAAAATTGCTCTAAATCAGCCAACTTAAGAGCTACAGAAAAAGTTTGTTTAGCAAAATTGATTGGAATTAGCTGCGCTACAACTTTGTAGAACATAACATGTTAATATTCTGAGAAATAAAAAAAATATTTTCTAATTTTTTTTATATGATGGGCCACCCTATTTTTTGGTAGAACCATAATGATGACCTTACTATTTCGAACAATTTTGTAGAACAACAGTTTTTTCTAAAAAATATAGTTTTGGCGTAAAATTCATCTTTCCGCGTAAATCTGTATCCTGGACCATAGTGCATTGATCTATAAAGGAATGAATGCGCTAAATGTTAAACGACTTGATATATACCTAACTAAGCAAGAACCAAGGAAGAAGCAGCCCATCCAACAGAACCAGCTTATTTGCCACCATCAAAACATCAACCACCCTTCCTTGGGATTTTTATCCTAAGCTCATTTTACTTAGCCACTCTTGAGTATAGGCTCATCCTCCTCGACGAGACTGTTTTTCATAAACTGCCACCACACTGCCAGTGCACTTTGCTGTTAGTGAAAGCGCATTCTTTCACGTGGATGGATCATCAAGGGTCCAGCGCAGCCGTGCTTGGTGAGATATGTCAATTCCGAAGCCCGTGAACGAAAAAGCTCGGCTGCATAACGATCCCGAGAGATGAATAATGATGATAATGAATTTTATGACTCCCCATCAACAAAAGGGGGAGGGAGGGGACATGAACTGGTGCTGATGGTGATGATGATGATGATGATGGAAACAATAATGAAATCGTTTGGTAGCTGAATGCAGCAATTTTCCCCAGAGCAGCCACCGGGGAAAACTAGCTCGCCTGCCTCTCTCTGGTCCTGTTGTGGACAAGGAATGCGATATTGGTTGGATGGTGTGCACGTGAACGCTTTGATGCCTGATGATGCACGGCTGTTCGAAATTGTAAGATGTTTAGCCCGACTAAGCTGACCGGGAAAAGACGATAAAGTGAGTACGAGATTTTTTTTATCACCTGAGAAAAATCAGCTGTTCTCTGAAAGATGGTCCAAAGGTAGAGAAGTCAGCAGGTATCCTGAAAGAGCCTATCGACTTCAAAATAAATATGATAAATAAAAATATTTAAGTGCGTGAACTGATTTTTGCGGATAGTGGAATTTACTTTTGGGCGGATATAAGTATTTAACTATATTCAATAATCCCGTGTACATTTTTATAACAAGAATTCCGTATAGAATTCATATAAAGAAGATTTTCTATTCTACAAGAACTCATCTAATAAATCCTATTGAAATTCCAATCACTATTCCTGCAAAAGTTTTTTTTTTTGGAAAACACTCAGAAACATGTAATGAAAATTGTTCAGGATTCGCTATTTTTTTTCCTCGCCACCCCTCCTGATAAAGGTAGCCTCGGGAAAATTTTCCGCCGGATTTTCGGCCCCGTGCATTTTTAAGAATCTCCCGGAGGAATTGCTCAAGGAACTTCTGGGGGAATTTATGTACGAAACTTGCGGAGCAATTTCTGAAGAAAACTTTGAGTAAGTTCCTGTATTCCAGAAGGTTTTCCTAGAGGAATTATTGCAGGAATTTCCAAATTAATTCCTGGAGCAACTTCCAGAGAAAATCTTGGAACAGTATTCAAAGATATTCCTTGAAGAATTTCCAAAGGAATTCATCTCGAGTCCCTTGGAAAAAATATGCAGGAATGCCTGAAATATATCGTTAATGAATGCATACAAGAATTCAAGAAAGAATTACTGGAAGAATTACTGAAGTAATTTCTAGCAGAATTCCCGAAGAAAATTCTGAAACGCATGAAAGAGTTTTTGGAAGAATTTCAAAATAAATTCTGCATATTATTTAAGAAATAATTCTATTCGGTATTCCTCAAATATATTTTTCTGACAATTCTTAGCGGATTTTGTGAACGGGTTTCAAGGGGAATTCCCAAACTACATAATTCCATCCACCGACCTAATTTAGGACACAATCTGTGAGGAAAAACCTGAATGAACTTACGAATAACCTACCTAACAATTATTTTTAAAACTGAATCTAGACAACAGTACCGGATTAATTTCATTTAAAACTACAATAACAAATATCACAAAATTCCCGGAAAAAAAGATTTTCAACGCGCATTTTATTTGAATAAACGGACAGTTTCGTTTTTCCCTTCTGCTTGTTTATTCCGCCCAGTCCCACCCACCCACGTGGTTTTGACAGTTGAAGTACAGTTGTATTGGTGAACCCGGTGCGAAACCGTGAAACAACACAGTGCGAACCCGACAGCTTTGGGGTTGGAACTAGTGCGAACCTAGTTCCAACCTGAGCGAATAAAAAAACACTTTAACAGCACTTAGGTTGGAACTGGTTCCAACCTAGGTTGGAACTTTTTTAAAACGAATACGACATAAGATTCATTCGTTCCGAAAATCGTTGCAACTAAATTTTCAAATGGCTATATTCCAGTGGTTTTATATACTACAGGATGTATGAAGCTTCAGTAAATGTTTTCAAGCATATTGTCTTCTATGAACTTGTTAAAATAAATATAAACTATACACGAAACATATGTGATAATAAAATATGGTGTACTAGGATCTCCGAACTGTCCCGGAATTTTAATCAAATGGTCTACCAAACCAACCAAGGCTTCTATGATGTCCCATGCTGCGGTATCCACCAAGTTGGGTTCTCTCAATATTTGTCTTTTACTGGCCTTTCAAACGCAGGCATATGAGATGTTATAATGATATCGTTTGCATTCAGCTACCAAACGATTTCATTATTGTTATAAGATTTTTAAATTGTCCTAGAGTTTGAGTAAAATGATTTACCGAATCAACCAAGGTTTCCCATGATGTCTCCAGCCTCGGTACCAACCCAATTATGTCCTCCGAGTATTTGTCTCTCACTTGCGTCTCAATTCCAGGTATACGAGATGTTTTAAGATCTCCAAAATGTCCTGGAACTAAAATCAAATGGTCTGCCGAATCAACCAAGGCTTTCATGATGTCCCCTGCCGCGGTATCAACCCATTTAGGTCTTCTGAATATTTGTCTTTTACTTGCCTCTCAAACGCAGCCACATGAGATGTTATAAGATCTCCAAATTGTTCTGGAGTTTGAATAAAATGGTCTACCTAATCAATCGAGGCTTCAATGGTGGACAACCGGTATCAACCCAGTTATGTCCTCCGAGTATTTGTCTTTCACTTGCGTCTCAAATCCAGGCATATGAGATGTTGTAAAATGTCGAAATTGTCCTTGAGCTTGAGTAAAATAGTCTATCAAATTCAATATGGTTACCGTCCTGGCTCAAATCTTGCAAAGCCCAACAGTATGTACAGCCAAATTTGATTATTATTCTGCTTATAACGCATCGCTGTATTAAGTGCCAAAGCTGAGGCATTTTAGCTACATATATATAGGGAATCTTCTTCCAACAATGTAACCCATCCATGAAATTCGTAACACTTCAGTACTTGCTTCATATGGGTTATGTTGTATAATAGAGTGTAAAATAACAAAACAATTTATAATACAAGTTTATTAATGTTCACGGATTATGCCATAAAAATTAACAGTGTGTCTTTTGACTAATATCCCGAATATGATTCAAACACTAGAAGCTCTAGTTTGAACACTCTTAAATTATTCTTTTCAGTGGTTCAGCATGATAAGTTAAGATTACAAAAGAACTTAGATTCGACGGAATAAATAGAGAAAATGGCATCTGGATAGATGTAGTTTGTTAAATCCAGGTAATCAGCAAAACTAGTACAATACAAGTAATAAGATTTCAAAGTGTTAAGCAAATAGTCTATTTGACAGCAAGCTTTGATTTTTTTATTTTTTATTTTTATTTATTGTACATCGTCTTCAACTTATAAATTGCACAGACTAATTGTTTGACTTAATCCTATTTTTAAAAACTAATTTGCTAACATTAAAGTCGAAAAAACAACACACTGTGTTGAATAGTCTGCAGCATAAGTCGAATGGAGTATTCTGACCGTAATGTGTGCGGTGGCCACGGATCCAGAACAGTTGACGATTTTGACAGAGAAATTAGATTGGATGATTGCAAAATAATTTCGAAATAATAGTTTCAGCGGTAATATTTTTCAAATTGTATAGAAAGCCCTAACAGAAGACATATTGAGTAATCTATATATATATAAACCAATCTATATATGTATGTATGTTCGCTAACTACTTCTGAACCACTTGGGCGATTTCAACCAAATTTGATACATACATTCTCTATCTTCAGGGGAAAGCTAAAAAAAGGGGCGGAAAGGTCATTTGGAAAAGGGGGAGGGGTGGTGAGAGGGGGTTTGTTTAGAAAAAGAACAGTAACTTTCAACTCTCTGGACCGATTTCAACCAAACTTTGTACACATATTCACTATGAGGAGACGATCATATGGGAGGAAAGGAGGAGGGGTCTAGAGGGACGGTTATTGTTCAGAAAAACGGCAATTCAGAGTAAATTATGAACCCCTGGACCGAATTGAACCAAATTTGGTACACACATTCTCTATCCTAAGGAAAAGATAACAAAGGGGGTGGGATGATCATTGGGAAAAAAGGGGGGGGGTGTCTTTGGAAAACGAGCAATTCAGTGTAACTCCCAGCCCCCAGGACCGATTTCAACCAAATTTTGTACACAATTGTTTGAGGAGCCAATCATGTGGGAGGGCAATATGGGAAAGGAGAGAGGGGTCTGGAGAAGGGGTATTGTTCAGAAAACGTGTAATTCAGTGTAACTTCTGTACCCCTTGGCCGATTTCAACCAAATTTGGAACACACTTTCTTCATATTAAGGAGACGACGATAGTGGATTAAGGATGGAAAAGCGGAGGGTGTGGAGGAGTGGTATTGTTTAGTTATCGATCAACTCAACTCTTCATCGAAATCATGATTTGCCCAGTGAAAACCAATGATTCTTGTGTTTCCCTCTGAATTGTGAATGTGATCCCTTCTTTAAAAATAGACGTTTGCCCGGAATAAGGCATCGGTGGATGTTTTTCCTTCTTCAGAAATAGAAATTTGGCCGGAATAAGGCGATTTTGGTTTGATCCTTTTTCAAAATCAGTCATTTTTTCAAATGAAATCTGCCTTCTTGCTATCAAATGATGAAGTATTAATAAGAAAACACAATTATCCTGTTCACAAATTGGTTTATTCATTTTCCGATTGTGAAAAAACTGCGAATCAAACTCGCAATTCCGAGCAAGGCCGGGTACATACAGCTAGTAGAATATAAAGCAAAAAAGTGTTTTTTTAACTCGTTCGTTCGTTAACGTTCGTTAACAACATTTTAATGGCCTGCTCAGAATATATTTAACCAACGCCCTCCTGCTCTGTTTGGAGCAGTTTATTGAATAATATGGATGACGATAAAATAATAATGATGAAAGCGTACTCACTTTGAATCCAACTTTGGATTAACTTACTACTCCTTACGTGTCCCAATCGATTTCCAGATATCGAATCATGACCCTCAATAAGAGACAGGCTATCGCGAGCCAATTAGTGGTAGCTGCAGTATGTAACATAAGTCTGGTTTTACTGATCGGACGTCTGAAATGGCTACATGTCATTTGTATGTCAATCTGCTGACTTTGGCCAAACGAACTAGTTTTTCAACCATTGTTCTGATGAAATTGCAAAGAAAATTCGACGAACTTATGTTTCCGAACGTTCCGGAATCTGGTCATTTGATCGTCAGTTTCCACGAGCCTACCCAACACGTAATGGATCTGACACTGTTGTTGCGGAATCAGTTTTATTCTTCACTGTTTTTTTCGGGATATTAAGTACGTTTTTTGACAGAAGTTTTTTTAAACCACCAATCTTAACCAAGGCTAACTTCATTTTGAATAGTCATGCTATGTGAGTTATCGACGGTCATCATCGGACCGAAGCAAACTCATGAAGTTGAATATTTTAAGCTCTGGACAGAACTCAAATACCATTTCGATCGTATTGTGATCAGAGCCGTAGCGTGGATTCCCACGACATGACATTTTTTAGTGATTGCATGACATTTTTTATGACATGTTTTAGTGTTTGCGAAATAGAGGAGAATATGTAAGGAACCTTGAAGAGTCCGAAAAAACATCCAGAATAGGCTGGAAGATCATACAAAATGCTGAAGGTTCTTTACTTATTATTCCTTACAACTCATACTGTCCATAATGTCCTAGCACTTAATTTAAGGAACCGGCGTACTTGAAAGTGAAGCACGGAGAAAAGGGGTTTGAAAATCCTGCCAAATCTTATGCACATTTCAGATGATTGCTGGGTCAGGAATAGGGTGGTCAAACCGGTAGTACCGAAACCGGTAATACCGGTATTACCGGCCAATTTTGGGTACCGAAAATACCGGTATTAAAGAAAAAATACCGGTATTTTCGGTATTTAAAATGTTGCTATCAGTATCAAAAATCTCGAATAATTTCCATCTACTTATATCACATCAACTGCCTGTAATCGCATATCAGTCCCATATAAACAGGAAATCCAGCATAGATGGGGCAAATATACACTAATACACTACAACAAAAAATCGATCAACATCGTCATCAATCATATCTGTTGCTTCATTCTCTTAGCCATCTGTCAAACTGTCGAGTCAAGTACGAGACACTGAAGACGGCCTTACTGTTGAGGTCGAAATACGTATCTGTCAAGATACAATTAAGTGGTGGAATTCAATGGGATTGCTCAAACTCGTCTTATGACAAGTGTACGAATGACGTTTTCTTAAATGAACATTGTTGATATCGTTGAGAGTTTTCCCGCAATGTATGAAATTGTGAAAAATGTACGAGTAATAGTGCTTTTCCAGAGATCACCTGTGAAAAACGATTATCTGCAAAAATATGTCCGTTCTGAATTCGGAAAAGAATTTGAGTTAGGTAAGGCACGCTGAAATAATTCAAGCCCACGAACCTGTTCAAGCTGTAGTGGAGCTACTGCACTGTGAGTCCTGCGCTCTATATAAAGCCGACGTGGCGTTCCATTTTACGTTGGAACTATTATCAAATCTAGCCACAGAAATTTCCGCCACTATTTCGATGCTTTAGTGTAATGAATCCAAGAGAGATGATCAAAATACGCCGATAGTTTTGGTTTTTTCAATAATTTTGCCCTGAAGCAATTAATCAGAAACGATTTTAGCATTTTCTTCGAGGCATCCAGAGCTACTTTGATTAAGCAAGCGTATGGGATCTTGAAGCGTCTAATCATTCCTGATGCGATCATTGTAACTAAGACAACGACCATACCTGACGATGGGTACGAAGAAGATGCCTCTATGGATATTTTTCTGGTTTATCGGTTAAAGAAAAACTTGTGAAGAGACTGTAGCGTTGCTGGTGGCAAATACGTTGACGCCAGGATCCTTGCATACAATCCGTAAGGAATTCTCCTACTATGAATTGGGCAAGTATTTGACACTGATTTTCGATGGTCTTGGAACCTTTCGTCCTACTTCGGTTGAACCAGAGAGGGCATTCTCAGTAGTTGGCAATATTGTTAACCAAATTCAATGCAGATTGGGAGATGAGTCGCTCAGTACGTAATGTCTACTTAAGTTTCGCATTGCCCAACTCAACAAGCAATGATTTTAACATTTGAAGTTTGTCAACAAATATTGTTTTCCATCCAAAACTCCAAACCAAAGTGTTTCTTTTACAACCTGAAATTTTCACAAAACCGGCATTCTACCGGTATTACCGGTATTGACTCCATCAAATACCGAAAACCGGTATTTGACAAAAATGGCCAATACCGACCACCCTAGTCAGGAAAATTCAACTCTGAAATGAATCGTTTGATGTTCTAAATTGCTATCGGAGCTTATCGAATACAGAAAAATAATATCTTAGAATGGGTCTGTCAGCGGTTTGGAGGCACTGTTGTACTTCATTGCGTCAATAATATCCAACTTTGAAGTCCAACGCCATCGGAAGCAGAAGAGCCACGTGGTGAAATGTTTGTGTGTTGTTTGTATTGCGGATAAATTTTGCCAATATTCGATAGCCTTGAGAAAATGTAACCAAAGTAGTTATTTTAATAAGTAAGTTATTTTATTCTACCCTTTGTATATTCAACAGTTTCCCATTTTTCTCATTGAACTCGTACCTACACGCCAAAAAAGCGTTCCCGAATTCGTGATTCCCGAACACTGATTCGAGAACAGCAGCCACGTTTCCCAAAACGTGACTGTTGCTCACGGAAACGTGACTCAAAATACATCGTGACCTTGTTATTTCACAAATTCGTTAATGCTTTTTTTGCGTGTATTAGATTCTGATTTGCTAAAATCGAAATGCCACCGGGTCCAATGGAGTTTTTTTTTCGAATGAAACAAGTAAATTTATCTTAAATCTTTCCAACCATTACTCCTACCCGGTATATGTCATTAGATCAAAAAAGCCTTTCAAAATTTGGTCAACTAACGGGTAATAGTGTCCAAAATAAAAATAATCTACGAGGCGAACCGGTCCAGGGCCGAAAACCTTATTAATAAAGATATTAATAATAATAATAATCCCATCTACAGGTTCCAAATAAATTTTTGAATAATAGGTAGACTCTGATACTTTTTCTTGGCCCTTGTTACCGATTCCGGAAGTCGCAGTGAAAATGAAATAGCGGTCAACACTAAGACCACGCCGTCGTCGGGCGTAAAAATGGGTAAAACGTAGATGAGAATGGGTCACCGTTTCAATTACTTAGAATACTTGTAGAACAGATTGAATGTATCTGAGGGCAAGTGAACTAAATTATAATAGACCTATTTGAACGATTTTGTTATTTGACCTTCAATCTGTTGAGGAGTACGCTGACCCACATAAACACCACCAGACTCATTGTCACCCACGATGACGGTACTGCAAGACCACGTCTGTAAGTTTGAGAAATATTTTGCAAAATAGGCAGTTTACCTACAGTGTGTGCCAAGATGACAGATACAACTTCCAACTTCCAACGGACAATTTTATGGTTATAGATCATCCAACTCAGTGAGAGCGATGACCCATTGTCGCATCTCAGATTGTCACCCCCGACGACGGTAAAGAAAAATCTTTGATTGATTTAGATTACTAAAAATATCTCCCTTTGGCCTTTGCAGTCGGTTTGTCATTACTTGGCCCTGCAATTAATAAAATGGTTCTGTTTCTCATAACGCAGTTCTTGATTTCGGCGCCCCCCTGAGGGATGCGCCCTTGGCGGGGGCCAACCTGGCCAACCACACGCTACGGCGCTGATTGTGATCTATTCTATTGCGTGAAATTCTAGGTACAAACAATTCTTTTTTTGGCTTTTTAAGTTTTTTTCAGCCCTGGGCAGACTGCCCATCAGCAAAAACAAGTTTGACAACACATCCGACGTTTTCGGTTTTATATTAAACCTTTTTCAAGGAATAGAGGCTCGTTTTTATCAAACATGGACATTTTACATCACTACTCGTCTGTCTATATAAAATAGCGCTCATTATCAGCAGCGGATTGGCCATAAATATCCAAATCGTATACCATCTAAAATTCATCATGTTACGCAAACATTTCCTAAGCCCTAAAATATGCCCCTATGCAAAATTTGAGCTCCATCGAAAATTATTTAGGGGTGCTCAAAATCTTGCTATCAAAATTTTGAATTTTTTGTAACTTTGAAAACTTTTGAGATCAGATTTACGGAGAAAGTTATCAGATTGCTAGGCAATGCTTATTATACTGAGGTTTATTTTTACGCGGTTACATTTACGCGGTACCGCATGAATTCAAAACTCAACGTGCAAAGATCAAGTTACAAAAAAATCAAAATTTTGATAGCAAGATTTTGAGCACCCTAAATCATGTCTAGGCCTTTCATTCTCGGGAAGGATTTCCCGGGATTCCCGATTCCCGGGATTAGAACATTAGTTTCCCGAATTTCCCGGGAAATGTTTTTACAGTTTTTTTTTTTCATTCGATAAAATATTTCTACTAATATTTGCTCTTCGTTTTCATAATGAAAATTGATAGGGGAAATGTCTTCTTCCAATAAACAAACCAAAATACTTTTCATTTCTTTTTTTGCTGGGATGAACATGGTAGCATTGAGATGAAGAACCAGTACAGTTTTCCTATACCCACATATTGATAATAAATGAAGTCATGCACAAGTAGAGTTGCTACTGAATTTTGCGATGCAATCCTGAGGATTTTAGGTAGAGTCGGAAAGCAAAAGTATCTTTGAGAGCGCAGATGCTTGTGCAGAGTGACATGTTTCCAATGTCGCAGATCTTAAGTACTATTTCGATTAGGAATACGCCATACTTTAGAAGGCGACAATGGGCCTACGGGGTGATCTCATCAGGACACTGCAGACCTCATGCTTGAACAAGAGCAAGAGTCTACAAAATAAAGATGAAATCTCTATTTTTTGGTGTAGAGAAGATAATTTTTTGGACATGACGAGCTCGGTGGTCTAGTGGCTACCGCTTCTGCCTTATAAGCAGGAGGTCGTGGGTTCGATTCCAGGCTCGTCCCTTTCCTACTTTGTATTTCTATCATAGTTCTTTCTGTGTTTCACGTTCTACCAACACGATTCCTACTGTTATAACCTTCCACACTAACAATTCCAAAACCTCCCGTGGCACCTATGAGAGGTCGTAGAGTTCTCTGCATCTTTCTTAAGTAGGTGTCCGACTAACCATCCTTCCCCTTCCCAGCATTCGCAAGGACGTGGCCAGGACAGATCTGGACTATTGGAGAGTGCATTGCTTCCATCTAAGAGATAGTGATTAGTCCCAAATCAATATCTGTGGTAACGGATGAAAGTGACGCTACTCTCATACAATAATCAAGGCTTGTACCACCTACGAATTTGTGCGAATTGCTCAATGCTAATGCTAGAGAAGATAATGTTTTGGACATGGACGGCAAACTTGTTCAGATTATTCAATAAATCTATGTTTATATGTGGCCACATTTACTGAAAGTGAACGCTTATTCTCATTTCCAGCAATTATATGCTGTGAAAGTCGTTCAAGTCTATGCATCGTGTTTTTTTAAGCCATAGGGTTAATTCTTCGGTTTTTTTATTCCAAAGCTTTTTTTTTTATCAAACTCAGATTTCAAAAAACACCTACGATTCAACGGGTCAACTAATAATCGCTTTCGCATGATGAGATATGCTTTTTATAAAATTTTCAGCTAAATCGGAAAAAGTTTCGAGGTGAACCAAATCAATTTTATGTTTTTGGTGTTTTCTCAGACTTCTAAAAGAATCTATTGAAGGATAGAAATATTTAAATTTAATGCTATAACATGGAGACAAAGCATACGACATACATTAATAATTTTGTTATTCATCCTAATAAAAATAAAGAAAGACAAAGTCGGGAAGTTGATTCCCGGGAAAATTGGAAACCCTAATCCTGTCCCATGGAGCTCAAATTTTGCATAGGGGCATGTTTTAGGGCTTAGGAAATGTTTGCGTAACGTCCGGTTTTTAAATTCGATGAAAAATTGTTTTCGCCATAAGAACTTTTTTCAAAACTGTCCCAAAACAGTCGATTTTTTTTTCAAAAAATTAATTCTCAAAGTTTCATGCATTTTGAGTCCTTTGGCATAAAAAAATAAAAAAATATTACCCCCTTGTGAGAAAAAAAAGTTTTGGTTAATTTTGAGCACCCCTAAATCATGTCCGATTTAGCTCAAACTTTGCATAGGGGGATATTTTTGGCTACGTCCGGTGTTAAAACTCGATGAAAAAAAATTTCATCAGCTGAAAAAAATTTTAAGTCCCAAAAATGTTCTGAGAGAAGAAATCGATTTTTCTTCATTTTTTGCCTTTCTCGTATACAAAGTATACGTACAGGCTACAATGTTCGCTCCAAAAACGAACTTTTTATGGGAGCCCCGGTGACCCATAGTGTTATATACCGATCGACTCAGCTCGACGAATTGAAGTGATGTCTGTGTGTATGTGTGTGTGTATGTGTGTGTGTATGTGTGTGCGCAAAATAATCTCACTCATTTTTCAGGCACTTATCATTAACCGATTTGCTTGCAACAAGTTGCATTCGACGCGGAATCTTGTCCCATTGTTTCGTATTGAAAATTGGCCGAATCGGACTATGGGCTTCGGAGTTATGGCCAAAATATATTTTTTTACAACAAAAATTCTCACTCACTTTTTAGACACTTACTCTTAGCTGATTTACTCGCAACAAGTTTCATTCAACGCAGAATCATGTCCCATTGTTTCGTATTGAAAATTGGACAGATCGGACTATGGGTTTCGAAGTTATGGCCAAAATCCACTTTTTCACATGAGAAACACGTACAAAATTCTCACTCATTTTTTAGGCACTTATGCTTCACCGATTTGCTCGCAACAAGTTGCTTTCGACGCAGAATCTTGTCCCATTGTTTCGTATTAAAAATTGGCCGAATCGGACTATGGGCTTCGGAGTTATGGCCAAAATATATTTTTTTACAACAAAAAATCTCACTCACTTTTTAGACACTTACTCTTAGCTGATTTACTCGCAACAAGTTTCATTCAACGCAGAATCTTGTCCCATTATTTCGTATTGAAAATTGGACAGATCGGACTATGGGTTTCGAAGTTATGGCCAAAATCCACTTTTTCACTTAATAAACATGTACAAAATTCTCACTCATTTTTCAGGCACTTATCCTTAACCGATTTGCTCGCAACAAGTTTCGTTCGACGCGAAATCCTATCCCATTGTTTCGTATTGAAAATTGGTCGAATCGAACTATGGGATTCGAAGTAATGGCCAAAATACATTTGTTGACAAGAAAAATTCTCACTCATTTTTTAGGCACTTACTTTTAGCCGATTTGCCTGCAACAAGTTGCATTCGACGCAGAATCTTGTTCCATTGTTTCGTATTGAAAATTAAACAGATCGGTATTAAACAGATATGACCAAAGTTTATTTTTTTGCCTTTTTTTCACATGAGAAACACGTACAAAATTCTCACTCATTTTTAGGCACTTATGCTTAACCGATTTGCTCGCTACAAGTTGTATCCGACGCGGAATCCTGTCCCATTGTTTCGTATTGAAAATTGGTCGATTCGAACTATGGGATTTGAAGTAATGGCCAAAATACATTTTTTTTTTTAGGCACTTACTCTTAGCCGATTTGCCCGATGCAGAATCTTGTCTCATTGTTTCTTATCGAATATTGGTTTAATCAGACTATGGGCTTCGGAGTTATGGCCAAAACATATTTTTTACTTACTCTTAACCGATTTGCTTGCAACAAGTTTCATTCGACGCGGAATCCTGTTCCATTGTTTCCTTCTCGGTTTCCTTTTGAGTGTCTCGAGAAAATAATATTATAGAATATTGCGGCTTCCTGTTGGCCCCTCCGGTAATCGCAACAATCACTAATCAAAACAGAGTCAATGAAAATCTTACCCACCGTATCCACTTGCCATGAGAAATACTCTCGATGTACTCAGTGACACCGGCTGTCATTTACCGTAAAGCCCACCCCTCGTAATGTGTTTTGTATGGAAGGGTTCTAAAATTTGTATGGGCCGTAACGCTCGCAGAATCATCAAAGACCAGTTATTTATTCCAGTTATTTAGACCCGACGAACTTCGATTCATCTAAAATTGATTTATTCTCTGATTAGTTCTCGAGTTATGCAGAAATTTATGTTTCATTTGTATGGAAGCCCCCTTTCCTAAGGGGGATGGGTCCTCGAATCATCTTAAGAACCTTCCCCGTCCCAAAAAACCTCTGCATACAAATTTTCACGCTGATCGGCTTAGTAGTTTCGGAGTCTATAATGGTCAGAAAGACAGAAATTCATTTTATGTATAGACCTGTACAGTTGTTTTCGAATTCACTCACCCGATGGATTTTTACTGAGCCTGTAACAAGCGCGGTTTCATCATCATCAATAGACATAGACCGCTGTCATCATTGAAAAGTAGTATGAAAAAAAAATATAGCCCGGGACATCCTGGCTACGATTTGGCGATGGGCTAAACAATAGCATGACAGTAGCCTGATTTTTACATTTGAGCGGCTCGTCTTCTCGAACAAAAGTTCATTATGCGACCCGCTCAAACGTCATAATTTCTTGGGGGAGTTCATTTTGCGTTAGTCTATATAGAAGATTATCAACGTTTACGAACCGAGTCCAGGGCCGAAAACCTCATTAATAAAGATATTAAAAATAATAATTATCAACGTAATCCAAGAGTAGGTATTTATGGCAATTAATCTAGCCAGAGGCGGCTCTTTCCCAGTGTGGGGATGTAATGCCAATCAGAAGAAGAAGAATCTAGCCAGAAGTACAAAAATGCAACAAAGTTACTCCATTGTACCTTTACTGACCCATCACTCCAAGCTTCCGAAACAGACTAATAACATGTTGATATCGTTTCAATTTAAGGACAACTATGCGTCCATCGTCAGTATTACCGAGTCAATAAATCCATTCAAGTAACCCCCAATTTCCCAGTCCTTTTCTGCAGAGTAATCACTCTTTGTAAGCGCTGTCACTCGTAGAAATGGCACAACGTCAAACCAGGCAATCCGAGATCTCTCGCTGCTTCAAATGGTCGATGGTCATGGTTCGGTGAAACACCTTTTGATGAATTTGCGATACTTAGTCCGTAAAGCCCTCCTTAGCCGTGTGGTAAGATGCGCTGCTACAAAGCCAGACCATGCTGAGGGTGGCTGGGTTCGATTTCCGGTGCCGATCTAGGCAATTTTCGGATTGGAAATTGTCTCGACTTCCCTGGGCATAAAAGTATCATGGTGCTAGCCTCATGATATACGAATGCAAAAATGGTAACCTGGCTTAGAAACCTCGCAGTTAATAACTGTGGAAGTGCTTAATGAACACTAAGCCGCGAGGCGGCTCTGTCCTAGTGTGGAGATGTAATACCAATAAGATAGAGAGAGTCCGTAAAAGCAAACGGAAATAAAACAATAACTTTTCAATGGCGCTTGGTGCGATTTAGCATAACTCAGACCATATATAGCTATCTCATACACTGGGCTGGAGTAACCTGTAGCCGAGAATAGAACCATGCTGTCAATACAGTGGCCAAGTCCTTACCCGCTAGTGTAACCATGAGGTATAGTTGATTGGTCACGCTACCCGTTCATAGCGCACATACGTACTAAGTTTCATAAAGAGGTCCTATAGTATCCGCGGTAATATCATGGGGGTTCCCCGAGAAAATGGTAACTGGATATAGATGCGAAAGATTTAGAAGACATTTGGATTTTTGTAGGATTGATTGATATGTCTACGCTCATAAGTTTTTTTTGCCTTTCTCGTATACAAAGTATACATAAAGGCTATATGTTCGCTCCAAAAACGAACTTTTTATAGGAGTCCCGGAGACCCATAGTGTTATATACCGATCGACTCAGCTCGACGAATTGAAGTGATGTCTGTGTGTGTGTATGTGTGTGCGCAAAATATTCTCACTCATTTTTCAGGCAATTATCCTTAACCGATTTGCTCGCAACAAGTTTCATTCGACGTAGAATCTTGTCCCATTGTTTCGTATTGAAAATTGGCCGAATCGGACTATGGGCTTCGGAATTATGGCCAAAATATATCTATGTATAAGATAAATTCTTTCTCACTTTTTAGCCACTTACTCTTAACCGATTTTCTCGCAACAAGTTGCATTCGACGCAGAATCTTGTCCCATTATTTCGTATTGAAAATTGACGGAATCGGACTATGGGATTCGGAGTTATGGCCAAAACATATTTTTTATAAGAAAAATTCTCACTCACTTTTTAGGTACTTACTCTTAGCTGATTTACTCGCAACAAGTTTCATTCGACGTAGAATATTGTCCAATTGTTTCGTATTGAAAATTGGCCCAATCGGACTGTGGGTGTCGAAGTTATGGCTAAAATTATTTTTTTCACATAAGACACACGTACAAAATTCTCACTCATTTATCAGGCACTTATCTTTAACGGATTTTCTCGCTACAAGTTGCATTCGACGCGGAATCTTGTCCCATTGTTTCGTATTGAAAATTGGCGGAATCGGACTATGGAGTTATGGCCAAAATACATTTTTCAAAATCTCACTCATTTTAGTCACATATGTACCCTCAGCCGATTTGCTCGCAAGAAGTTGCATTCGATGCAGAATCCGGTTTTTAAATAACACCAGATCTCGACGTTTCATGCATTTTCAAGTCATTTGGCATCAAAAAATCGATTTCATGGGTAAAATTATCAAAACTTTGATGAGTTAAAGGCACCTAAATCATGTCCGATTGAGCTCAAATTTTGCATGGGGTCATATTTTGGGGTAATGAAACTTGTGAGCAATGTCGTTTTTTGAAATTCGAAAATGTCATTTTTATTGGCATTTTATTGATTAGGTTGGAGCGCTTACGAAGTGTTGTCTTTATTGTTCACAATTCGGTTGGCATTCTGGTAAATTTGAATCCATCACGTTTGTAAAATGACGGCACGAGGCTAGTACAGGCCGAAATAGAATAGTATTCTTGTGGTTCTTAAGATGTGGCCACGGTGAAGTACGCTGCGCAATTAAATGAAGTCTTGGATGGATGCAGCGAAGTAAATTACAGGCTTGCAATGCAATGGCGGTATTTGCACTACGACAGTTAAACTAAAGTTATGTCATAAGTCATTTACATGGTGTCGATCATTTACCGATTTGCGATTTACTAACATGGAATCCCAGTAAAATCCACCCATTTTTCAACTTGCAAAACAACCGACAGATTAGAATCTCCATTTTTCTGGAATAGTATCCTAGACCAATGCCGCGCTGTGATGTCGTTGCATCACCGCCATAGTTGGCTTCCTATTCACAGAGAAATTCAATCGAAATTGAGCCGATGTAATTTGAACTTGAATGGGATCAGGTCTGGTCCCGGCACAAGGCAGGATGCCGTATCCGGTTGGACCAAATCTAGAGCTCTATCGATGTTCGATGCTTCACGAGCTCGACGTGCAGATATCCAGGGACATTTGCATAAAACAATGATTCTCGCGTGGGGTAGCCAACATGGTGTTCGCTGCGAGGCAAAATTTATCAAATTTTTTGTCACGAAGTTGACTAACGTGTCTGATGGTCACAGAGGACAGAAAACCATGCTTGTTTCTTTGAAATTCTTGTTGAAATCTATGGTATTTTTAATGCTTACATATATTTAAATCTGCTATTACAATGTTCAAGAGGCTATGAAAGGTGAAGATGAAGTTCAGCAATAAAAAGGACGTCCGATTCCTTACTCATTTTTCGAATTCGGTTTGAATGTTTGTTCTCTGTGAAATGGTCCAGTGTTGCTGTAAGCTGTAGAATGTTGTTCCAAATCGGAGCCCAATATTTGGGAATAAATTGCTTCTTTCAGTTTGAATATTCAGATGAGTTATTCCGCCGACACCTGCTGTGATGGATTTCAAAAGCGAAAACGCAACCTGGGCTTAGTGTGGGCAGTCAGTAGTAACTCGAGTAGTGCACAGGGCGAATGAAAACGTAATAACACCATGCCTATATTGGATTATTTTTTATCCGCTCGAAGATTTAGTTCTCTCCCCGGTAACGGTTTCCGTTATTCAGACCTTGCAGCGATTGTGTCGAGCCGGCAATCGGATTGTGCCCTCCAGTGAGAGAATATTTTTTACCCTACTTTGCTATTCCAAAGCAGCCAACCGGTGCGGATGTTTTGTGCGTTAAACTGCTGTCAAGGACTCAGTTATTATTGGCTTGCTGGTTGATGGAGAAATATAATTGGTTAAACAATTTTATGAGAAAGGCACTGCACAAAGAACGTTCTACAATGAACTCAAGTTTAACCGTTGTGTGACCGGCAAAAAAAACACCCTTAACAGGCCGGCAGGGTACCCGGGTACCCACGAAACTAAAATGCTTATATCTATGGAAATTTACAACCGATTTCAACAATTTTGGGCTTATTCGATTCAGAATTTTCTCTTCTATAAAGATGATACAAGGATGGATCGATCCGGTCAATTCGATTCCTGGAAAATCCGGAGTTCCAGGAACATGTCCTGCATAAACGATACTGATCGTGGATTTCGATAGCTAATCAGCTGTACGGGTATCAAACTTCTAGAAATTTCATCAGTAGATTGATTCTTAACGATTTGGGTCCATCAGAAGTGCAGATTTTTGATTGGCCATTCCAGAACAGGTTCCTCGAGGGGTCATAGGTGGCCATGAACATTGTTCAATGGAACATCAACAATATGGGTATCAAACTTCATGAAATTAACTCTTGCGTATGTCCTTAATGATCCTAGGCTCACCAGACAAGTTGACTCAGGAGTGGCCATTCTGGAACAGGTTCCCCGGGAGCCGGGGGTGCCCAAAATTATTTCTCATTGGAACCCCAACAATATGGGTGCCAAACTTCTTGAAATTGTCTCAAGCGTTTATTTCTGATCTATTTAGGTTCATCAAACAAGTTCACCCCGGATCTCCAATTCCGGAATAGGTTCCCTGACGAATCAAGAATGTTCATTAACATTTTCAGAGCTCATTGTTTTAAATCAATTTATCTAGCAATGTGAGTGCAAAATCAATGTAAGGACCACTCATTGACGCTGGGTGACCAGCAGGAGACCCACCATAAGATTCCGGACACTCGGAGATATGATTGATTCCAGAAATTCTTCTAAACATATGTGACTTTTCATGAACCGTTTGTTTTAACATTGTCACATCAAAACCAATACATGCACTACTCTTCGATCCTAGGTGACCTCTATCTGATACCACGAAAGTTTGTTCTAGAAATTTGCGCCTTTTCTTATAAACAATCTGTTGTAAAGTAATGTCCAGGGCCATTCATTGACTTCAGGTGGACACTAAGTTATCCTTGGGAAGCTCCGAATCTGGAGCAGTGGTTAATTCTTGAAATTCGTCATTTTTTGTGAGAGCCCCCAAATGGTGCTCCAGAAGTGCAGAGGCATCCAGAGCAGTGGTCAATTATTGCAGTTCGTTCTAGAAACTTTCGAAAATCGTTTGTAATAGCAGTATAGAAGCAGAGTCTTTGCTCGCGCTTAGAATCATAGGGGCGTAACTGTATTGATCGATTTCTCTTCATCGATTTTATATTTGCTTCAGGTAGAAGATGCAATCATCCTTCATTACAACCATGAACCTTCGGCAAACTACCGCAATTCACTACATTGATAAAAGGAAAATATCGTCGAAGATAAATCAATCAATACAGTTACGCCCTTATGATTCTAAGCGCGAGATTGCGAATATCATTCATTGATCCCGAGTGGTCACCAAGAAGTCCTCCTGAAATACCGGAATTCCCGAAGCATCGTCATTTCTTACATTTTGTTTTCAACAGTTGCGTAATCGTGAACAATTTCCTTTGATGATCCTTTATGAATTTCTGGAGTACAACTTGCAGACTCACCATCTGTCTATTGATTTCAAAGCAGCGTACGATTCTGTGAAAAGAAATTAGCTGTGGCAGATAATGTCTGAACACGGTTCTCCGACGAAGCTGATTACGATGATACGTGCAACGCTTGATGGCTCGAAATAAAGTATTCGGGTTGCAGACGACGTATCAACCGCGTTTGTGACCGTGGAGAGATTGAAGCAGAGTGATGCGCTTTCAAATATATTGTAAATATTGCACTCGAGGGGGTGATCAGGAGATCTGGTGTGCAGAAGAAGGGCACTATCATCACATGGTCGCATATGCTCCTGATCTTTGCGGATGACATTGACTACATTGGTAACGATCACAGGGCAGTAGTGGAGGCTTTTGCCCTAATGAACAGGGAGCAGACGAAGATAGGGTAAATCATCGACTCTACCAAGACGTAGTACATGGTTGCGGGAAAAGATAAAGGTAGGCCTATTGGTGTTAGTGCTGAGGTAGTGCTTGATGGGGAAGATGTTGAAGAATTTGTTTATCTTTAACACATGACATGTGACAATGACGTTTCCTGTGAAGTGAAAAGACGTATTGCTGCTGCGAATAGGGGCTTCGTCGAATATTGGAAACGAAATTTGCTCTGAGTCGTTAGGATGTAAAAAGAGGTGGACCGGAAAGCTTTTGGGGTTTTCGAGCGAAAAGTGCTACGTATAATTCTCGATGGGAAATTAGAAAAAAAATTGTGGCGCAGACGCATAAATCACGAGCTGTATCAAGTGTAAAGAAGAAAATATTGTGAATCGTATAAAATACGGCAAACTCCAGAGGGCCGGTCACTTAGTGCGAAATCGGAATAGCAAGCAAGAATAGCAAAAACAATATTCACCAGAGATCCGGATAGAGGCCAGCGACTTCGTGGCTGCTGCACGCGGTGGAATCGGACCTGGGAACCCTAAACGTTTATGTAAACTGGAGGAACATCACCCAAGTTTGACAATTATAGAGCTCTACAATACGTCAGTCAAAGGTTGTTTAGAGCTTCTAGAGGAGTGTCTTCACTTGTCATAAGACGATTTCGTACTATCCCATTTTATTTCACCATTTGAAGTGAACGATTTATTGAAAGTCGCAGCATTATGGGATGTATTGTGGCTCTCCGTTTATATTGTATCAATTATGATCTCACATTACTCAACAAGCGATTTAAAACAAAAACTCGCAACTTTCTAGGAAGACTTAAAAATTGGCACATCTTCGAATGTTCCGAAGCTTCCGGATGCTCACCTAACGGCCACACGGTGTCAATGATTATTTATTATTTATTCAGACTAAGGCCGAAGTGGCCTGTGCGGTATATAAGAGTCTCCTCCATTCGGCTCGGTCCATGGCTACACGTCGCCAACCACGCAGTCTACGGAGGGTCCGCAAGTCATCTTCCACCTGATCGATCCACCTTGCCCGCTGCGCATCTCGCCTTCTTGTGCCCGTCGGATCGTTGTCGAGAACCATTTTCACCGGGTTACTGTCCGACATTCTGGCTACGTGCCCGGCCCATCGCAGTCGTCCGATTTTCGCGGTGTGAACGATGGATGGTTCTCCCAACAGCTGATGCAATTCGTGGTTCATTCGCCTCCTCCACGTACCGTCCGCCATCTGCACCCCACACATAGATGGTACGCAGCACTTTCCTTTCGAAAACTCCAAGTGCGCGTTGGTCCTCCACGAGCATCGTCCAGGTCTCGTGTCCGTAGAGGACTACCGGTCTAATGAGCGTTTTGTAGGTTGTCAGTTTGGTACGGCGGCGAACTCTATTCGATCGGAGCGTCTTGCGGAGTCCAAAGTACGTACGATTTCCAGCCACTATGCGTCTAGCCCAAGTACACAAATTCTTCAACCACCTCGATTTCGTCACCACCGATGCAAACTCGCGGTGGGTGGCTCACATTGTCTTCTCTTGAACCTCTTCCTATCATGTACTTCGTCTTCGACGTGTTGATGACTAGTCCGATCCGCTTAGCATCCCTCTTCAGTCTGATGTAGGCTTCCTCCATCTTCTCAAAGTTACGTGCCATAATATCTATGTCGTCGGCGAAACCAAATAGCTGGACGGACTTATTGAAAATTGTACCACTCGTGTTAATCCCTGCTCTTCGTATTACCCCTTCCAAAGCGATGTTGAATAGCAAACACGAAAGACCATCACCTTGCCGTAACCCTCTGCGGGTTTCGAAGGGACTCGAGAATGCCCCTGAAACTCGAACTACGCACATCACCCGATCCATCGTCGCCTTGATCAACCGTATCAGTTTATCCGGAAAACCGTGTTCGTGCATTAGCTGCCATAGCTGGTCCCAATCGATTGTATCATATGCGGCTTTGAAGTCGATGAATAGATGATGTGTGGGCACGTTGTATTCGCGGCATTTCTGCAGTACTTGGCGAATGGCGAACACCTGGTCCGTGGTGGAGCGTTCGCCCATAAAACCCGCCTGGTACTGCCCCACGAACTCCCTTGCAGTTGGTGCTAGTCGACGGCATAATAAATTGGGAGAGTACCTTGTAGGCGGCGTTCAGCAATGTGATTGCGCGGTAGTTGCTACAATCCAGCTTATCGCCCTTTTGTAGATGGGACACGACACCTTCCATCCACTCCTGCGGCAAAACTTCCTCCTCCCAAATCTTGGTAATGACCCAGTGCAGCGCTCTAGCCAGTGCCTCACCACCGTGTTTAAATAGCTCTCCTGGTAGTTGGTCAACCCCAGGGGCTTTGTTGTTCTTCAACCGGCCAATCTCCTCCTGGATTTCCTGGAGATCCGGAGCCGGGAAGATTATGTTCTGCGCGCGTTCTCCCAGGTCCATCACCATACCACCATCTTCGTCTGCCACATCGCCATTCAGGTGTTCTTCGTAGTGCTGCCGCCACCTTTGGATCACCTCACGCTCGTTCGTAAGAAGGTTCCCGTTTATGTCCTTACACATATCGGACTGTGGCACGTGGCCCTTACGTGAACGGTTTAACTTCTCATAGAACTTTCGTGCATTATTAGCGCGGTACAGTTGCTCCGTTTCTTCACGGTCTCGATCTTCCTGCTGGCGCTTTTTCCTCCGGAAAATCGAGTTTTGTCTGTTCCGCGCCTGTTTGTAACGTGCCTCGTTCGCCCTCGTGCGGTGTTGCAGCAATCTCGCCCATGCTGCATTCTTCTCTTCCACTAACTGCTCACATTCGCCGTCATACCAGTCGTTTCTCTGATCCGGGGGCACCGTGCCAAGTGCAGCGGTTGCGGTGCTACCAATGGCGGATCGAATATCTCTCCAGCCATCTTCAAGAGACGCTGCGCCTAGCTGCTCTTCCGTTGGGAGTGCCACTTCCAGCTGCTGCGCGTATTCTTGGGCTAGTCTACCGTCTCGTAGCCGCCCGATATTAAGCCGCGGCATCCGACTTCGACGCGTGTTGTACACCGTCGAGAGTTTTGAGCGCAGGCATACTGCAACGAGGTAGTGGTCGGATTCAATATTCGCACTGCGGTAAGTGCGGACGTTCGTGATGTCGGAGAAGAATTTACCGTCGATTAGAACGTAGTCGATTTGGTTTTCCGTTTCTTGGTTAGGTGATTTCCATGTGGCTTTGTGGATATTTTTGCGGGGAAAGAAGGTGCTTCGGACTACCATTCCGCGGGAGGCTGCGAAGTTTATGCATCGTTGGCCGTTGTCATTCGATACGGTGTGCAGACTATCCGGTCCGATGACCGGTCTATACATTTCCTCCCTTCCTACCTGTGCGTTCATGTCACCGATGACGATTTTAACGTCCCGCAGTGGGCATCCATCGTATGTCTGCTCCAGCTGTGCGTAGAACGCTTCTTTCTCGTCGTCGGGTCTCCCTTCGTGTGGGCAGTGCACGTTGATGATGCTATAGTTGAAGAAACGGCCTTTAATCCTCTGTGTCAATGAATGATCCTCGAATTGATTTTGATCGCACACAACTACAAAAAAAAGTAGCAGCTTTCTAGGGCGAGTTTCTAGAATCTAGTGGCCTCCCGGGGTCAACGTGTGGTTCTTGAAATGATATTGCTCTCATTTCCTGCTCATAGTTTTGTGAAACAGTACGTTTTATGAGAATGAATTTAAAAATTGGCCCTTTTCTCAGAATGTTCCGGAGTTCCCGGAGGACCATTTATCGGAGTTTTGCTCTCACATTCATAACAAACCACTGTATTCTAGAACGATTTTCAAGAATTTGTTTTTACTATGGGTGTTCCGGACATTCAGCGCCAGATGACCAATGGTGGTCAATGCGTTGGTCATGCAATGATTTTGCTCTCACAATGCTACAACAAGTAAAAGTTTTTAGGATTCCCAGAATTGGCATTACGCCAACAATAGATTTATAAAAAAAATCGCAACTTCAAAATATAATCTTCTACACCTGGTCATTTCTCCTGATGTTCCAGATTTTTCTAAAACCACTTAGTGGCCATCCGGGATGAATGAGTAGTCTTTGTATTGATTTTGTTCGCTCATTGCTTCGCATCAAACTTTTAGAATCAGCAACTTCTCTGGATGTTTCGGAGCTTTCGGTGGTCCACTTAGTTGCCTTCTGGTGTCAAAGTGTGGTCCTTGCAATGATTTGGCTCTCAACACATGGATTAAAAAAAAACTGCAGCTTTCTATTTTTTTATTTATATTTATTTATATTGAAAAGTATTTATGGCTACTTAACACCCTACGGGGACCTGTTCTGCAATGGAAACTATAAAGTCAGCGCGTCTGGTGGCTCTAAAACAATCAGAAACACACTGCTGAGGCAATTTCAAGAAGTTTGATGCCCGTATTGTTGAGGTTCCATTGAAAAATGTTTATGACCATTCTTGGCCCCACTGGGAACCTGTTCCAAAATAGCCACTCAATTTTTCACACATCTGTTGGAACCAAGATAATAAACAACAGCCTGCTGTGGAAGTTTCAAGAATTTTGACATCCATATTGTTGGGGATCCAATGAGAAATGTTTTTGGCCAACCTTGACCAAAACCCCCTCTCCCCTCCCCACCCGGGAAACTTGTTCCAAAATGGACACTCCGGACTCAACTTGTCAAGAACATACGTTAGAAATAATTTCAAGAAGTTTGATACCCATATTGTTGATGTTCCATTGAAAAGTGTCCATGGCCACCTATGACCCCTCGAGGAACCTGTTCTGGAAAGGCCAATTGAAGATCTGCACGTCTGATGGACCCAAATCAATAAAAATCAACCTGCTGATGAAATATCAAGAAGTTTGATACCCATATTGCTATTTACCTATCGAAATCCACAATCAGTATAATCTATGGAGGACATGTCCCTAGAAATCCGGATTTTCCGGTGATCCGAGGGTCCGGACCGGTCCAATCTTAAAACAACATGATAAAAGACAAAATTCTGAAGCGAAAGAGCCCAAAACGGTTAAAAACGATTTAAAATTGCCTAAGATATAAGCATTTTAGTTTCGTGGGTACCCGGGTACCCTGCCGGCCATTTAAAGGGTAAAAAAATGTCGGAACCCCCCCTCCACCCCTCCTGAATCAAAATTTCAGTTAACCCGTACAATCGATTTTGGCCGTTATTATTGTGGATATGACAGAGTTTCAACCTCCTACTATGAACATTCATTTAGATATCGCGATTTGAATTCCAAAAAGGTACCCGGGTACCCAGCCGGCCACACAAGGGTTAAGAATGTTTAAGAAATCGGAATAAAATCCGACCTAGTCTTGAAGTACCCTATTGCAGTAATTTATACACAAAGTTACAAAAAGACGATTTTTTTTAACACGAGTTGTTCGTATTGAGACTTGTCAAGTTGGGTAAATATTATGAGTGTTGAAATAATCTAGTTGCACGCACTATTTGTTGCACGCACTGTTCATTGATTCATCTATTCTATTCTATATTCTATATTCTATATTCTATATTCTATATTCTATATTCTATATATATTATTATTATTATTATAGAGTTTTGGCACTTCCTCAGCAAGCGTGCTGGGAATTTTCATCTACCCCGGGCAATCTGAATGTCAAAGGGTATTAGGCTCTGTGGATCTCATTCGCCGGTTGATTTAAAATCCAATAATAAACGTTTGCACCGGATGTATTAGTTATGGTGGTTCAGGAATCTTCTTACGATGTTGCAAGTTCCAAGAACCACTGTTTTTTGGATGCTATGGAGGTTATGAGATAGTTCCAGCTCTCCTAAGGATCTCAGAAGAGATTTCGGGACGATTCCGGTAGCTGAGATAACAACCGGAATTATACGCACGTCCTCCAGGTGCCACATCTGCTTCAACTCCTCCGCCAAGTCGTGGTACTTCGTTATCTTGTTGGAGAATGTTGTTTGGACATTATAGTCTAGCGGTACAGCAATGTCGATGAGGGTTACCCGCTTCATCCTTTTGTCGTAGATCACAATATCGGGCCGATTGGCACGAATGAGGACATCCGTTATGATCTCGCGATCCCAGTACAGCTTCACGAAACTATTTTCCAGAACCGGAACAGGCACATATTTGTAGTAGGCGACAAACTGGTTAACCAAGTTGTGCTTTAAAGCAAGCTGTTGGTGCACAATCTTGGCTACTTCGTTATGACGACCGAGATAGGCTGAATCAGCTAAGGCTGAACACCCGGACACGATATGTTCGATCGTCTCTCCTACTGAATTGCACTTCCTGCAGCGGTCCTCCACGTTTTCGTGCAATATATAGTGCCGATAATTCTTCGTCGCAATTACCCGGTCCTGGATGGCTATCATGAATCCTTCTGTTTCTGAGAAGAGTTCACCCCGCACCAGCCACGTATTCGACGCCGCTTTGTCGATATATTCCAGCTCCAGTTGATGGCCGTGCGTCCCATGTAAATCCTTCTGCTTCCACGATGCGATCATCTCGTCGACAGATTTGATAAATAAAATAAATAAAAAGATGACCCTCTTCCTCCTACTGTACGTGGCAGGGTGACTCTCTCAATGGACGATTTTGGATGGCGCATGCGATGCTTAGTGAACGCCACTCGTACTGCTTGTTCTAACGCCTCCAAGTCAGTCTTGCATGCAGTCAGCATGCTGTTGAGAAAAGGGGGAGGGATGGTCTTTGGAGAAGGGGGAGAGTGTGGAGGGAGGTGTATTGCTAAGTTATCGATCAACTCAGTGTATCTTCTGAACCCCTTGGCCGATTTCAACCAAATTTGGAACACACATTTTTTATCTTAAGGAGACGACGATTGCATGCTCTTCGGAAAAAGGGGGAGGGTGTGCGGGGAGGGGTATTGCTTAGTTATCGATCAACTCAGTGTATCTTCTGAACCCCTTGACCGATTTCAACCAAATTTGGAACACACATTCTTCATGTTAAGGAGACGACGATAGTGTGGTTGGGGATGCTCTTTGGAAAAGGGGGAGGGTGTGGGGGGAGGTGTATTGCTAAGTTATCGATCAACTCAGTGTATCTTCTGAACCCCTTGGCCGATTTCAACCAAATTTGGAACACACTCAGTATAACTTCTGAACCCCTTGGCCGATTTCAACCAAATTTGGTACACACATTCTTTATCTCAAGGAGACGACAATGGGGGGTTAAGCATGCTCTTTGTAAAAGGGGGAGGATGTGCGGGGAGGGGTATTTCTTAGTTTCCGATCAACTCAGTTTAACTTCTAAACCCCTTGGTCGATTTCAACCAAATTTGGGACACATATTCTTCATGTTAAGGAGGCGACGATAGACCGATTTGAACCAAATTTGTTTCAAATATTATCTGTCCTAAGAAAACGATTTGAGTGGATAGGGGTAGGTTATTTTATTTTCTTTTGTAAACACGTATTCTCTACCCAAAGGAAACTATTATAGACAGGCTGGGAGGGACTTTTGGAATGCGGGAGGCTATTGGGGTTGCTATTGTTTAGAAAACGTCTTAATTTAAAATCCGTCTTATTTAGTTCACCCGAGGTTTTTTGACATTGTACAATGTTCCGAAAACAAATTGCCCGAATTCCTCAAAAATACCAAGACCTTGACAATAACATTTTCCCGATAATAACATTCTCCGGAAAATGACTTTAACGAAAATGATATTTCCCAAAAACGATACTTCCCGATACACATATCCAAGCATATGACATTATGAATATGACATGAAGCTGGCCATTAATATAACACTGTTTGGCCTAAGGTCATTCGACATGAAGGCATTTGGGATAATGATGAACAGCATCAGTAAAATCTTTCATAGAAAACATGCATTTGGGTATAAAGCAATGATAATTGTTACCCTTCATCGGAATCATGGTACACCCAGTGAAAAGCAATGAATAATGTGTTTCCTTCTTAATGGTGGATGTGATTGCTTTTTTAAATGTAGGCATTTGCCCGGAATAAGGCAATGGTGGGTGTGATCCCTTCTTTAAAAATATGCGTTTGCCCGGAATAATGCATCGGTTGAGGTTTTTCCTTCTTTAGAAATAGACGGAATATGGCTATTCAAACCCACGATCCCTTTTTTTCAGTCAGTGTTTCTAAAAGCCTTCTTTTAATCAAATGATGAAGTATCAATAAGTAAACACAATTACCCTGTTGACCAATTGGTTTTATCATTTTCCGATTGTGAAAAAAAAACTTCGAACCAAACTGGCAATTCCGAGCAAGGCCGGGTACATAAAGCTAGTTCATTGATAAAATTGGGATATTATTGTATAATGATTTTTTGCTATTTCTGATCATAATACATACCCATCTGGTGATATTTGAGTGATAAAACGGCCTACTTTTCCATGCCAATGAAATGTCTAGATCAGCATTTGAAAAGAACGTAACAGCCAGAATTTATTCCTTCTGATTTTTTGTCCACATATATAGCTATATATGTATGTAGACGAAGAATCAGAAGGAATACATTTTGGCTGTAACGCCTTTTTCAAATGTTAATCTAGATGTAATATATCTGCGAAGAATATATTTTCTGTAGATTGACAACTATATATTTAAAAAAATGCTTTTCAATGACAATCACGATGTTACAAAGAAGCTTCCTAACGGAGTCTGGTTTGTAATATCTCATACCCAACCACATTTTTCTCCCTTTCCCGAATCCTCCATCGAAGCTGATTGACAAATATATGCCGTTGATCAGCAAGCACTACTCGGACTCAATTCCGGACACCGTGGAACTACATTCACCGTATTCGGTTGCTATCCAAGCGGAAAGTCCGCTGGACCAGAAATTCATCTACTTCTACAGAGCCGTGAAAGGTACAGCGTTGTGTAGCCTTTCGCCTCTGGAGTGGAGGCTACATAGGCTTTTTCCTCTCTCCACCAACAACCAACACGAAGTAATATAATCTAATACCTTTTCTGCCATGGTGGCATATAGTCGAAGGCTTATGCCCTTGACAGTACTCTTTCCCGGCGATGCGGCGGAAAAGTACGCCATTTACAATGACAAGGAAGTCGAACAGGATCATCAATCCAGTTCGCTTCCTATTTTACCTTCGCTACAAGTGATGGCGCTGTCCTTTTCAATTCTGCAGATCGTTAGACTTCATTTTACCTGTTCAGGATCTCACTTAGCTGGTGGTTTCGAAGTCACACAGCTTTATTTATATTTCCAACTCTCACATTCCATTCATTTGATTTAAACATTTTAGAACGGGCTGGAGCTGGCATACATTAAATCAAATAAGAAAATTGTTCCGTTTTCCATCTAACTCATATACCTATTTATCTCATCGCTAAACAAAGAAATAAATCGTCAATTTATTTTCGCTAATATACCTGCTCAGTCACTGCTGAATAAAATCACAAAAATGAAATTCCTTTTTATTGCTTTGTTTTTCGTGGCAAGAGCATGGCAACTATGAGATGAAGTCCAGGAGCAGTAACCCTACACTGTTCGAACGAATCATGTAGATTTACATCAAATATCATGCACATAATTGGAGCATGATAGACGATAGAAATTTATATTTCATTTTATTTTTACATCACTTATCATTTCAAATTTGTGTGTGGCTTTAATATTACATGTTCTATTTTACGCTATATAAATAAAAAATGGTTAACATGGGAATCGAACTCAGGTCCGCAGAGTGAGAGCCCGTTCTGATACCACTATACCGTCTTCACTTCTTGAAACCAATGTTGTCCAAAGAGTAACAGGTTCTGAGTTATGGAGATTCAAATACAACAGTATCGAACCCGTCGTGATCGGGTCCTGTCTAGGTAATGTAAATTTACATGATCTGAGTAAACGCATGCGCATCGTCAAGGGGCAATATCGGACTGGATGAAGTGCAAGATTTTTTCCCAAAGATTTAGGTAAACGCCTGATGAATTACACCGATGAAATGCAGCATTATGGATGTTGCTTTGTAGTCGTAATGGAAAATCTTCACTTTAGTGTGACTGTGCTCGAAAACGAAGGTTTCCCGCTGCATTTGCAGCTGCCGTGATAGAATTGTTTGTTTTGTTTACATTCTACCGAGATCGTCGCAAGCGTGGCCATCTTTTGTTTCGGTTCACATAATATCATGTAAACTTAATGGTTTATAAATGAATTTTCATGGTGAATAAAGTATTGTTGTCAACAGAGTGTAGTAATAATGGTAAAGTAATGTATTTATACGGTTTAATTCATGCTCTGTTTATGTGCATGATTTTAAACGCATAATTACATTGAGAAAATGATTACATGATCTGCATTTACATTAGTTTCATT
Source organism: Armigeres subalbatus (assembly GCF_024139115.2). NCBI lineage: Eukaryota > Metazoa > Arthropoda > Insecta > Diptera > Culicidae > Armigeres > Armigeres subalbatus. The sequence goes on along the minus strand of NC_085141.1, from coordinate 239,413,004 downwards.
AATTACATTACCAGTAGAAGTCAAATTTTTTTGCAGTGTATACTATATTAATATACTGTATTTGATTAAATTGAAACTAAAGGTCTGTCATTTTCAAACCATCCTATTGAAAAAACAATTCCATGACCACCGCCGCTAACAATATTGATATTTACCATCTTGATGTCCCCTCGATTGATCAAATCGGGGTCGCGAGACATTTACTCATTAGTTGAACTAGTCTCAATTGAATATTATCGTAGCCAGACTGCTTCTTTATCTGGGGGTCGACGCGACGTCGAGATTATTTTAAGTTTATCGCAACAGCACATTATACTTGTGATAGAGTTTTCATTGAGTCCATTTGATGGGTCAGACAAAGTTGAAGTTGCGGACTGCCACCGATTTTCTGCGTATAGTCGACCACCCTTCTGCTAGGAGCGAAAGCATCGATATAGCATCAGGAAAAATGAAAATGTTTCAGCGTCACAATTTACTCTGGTATGAAGAGGCGAGAATTTCAAAGGGAATTGAGGAAGCCAACTGTGATAATTGTTTTCCAGGAATATGAAGTCAATGGATGAGTATTTGTTTGCATAAGACTTTAATTTTGTTTTAAGCATTTTAAGTACAAGTAGAAGACTTTCTTAAGAGAAGTGCGTTTGATCGTGTTGTTGTTCGCTAGGTCAAAGCCGGACGATTAAGTTTTCCTTTTGCGGCCTAAAAAAACACTGAGGACATTGAAGATCAGGAATTCTGCATAGTGATATGATGAAAACGGGACATCATATAGTGGAACAAAGATCATTTATCAGCTTCGATGTAATCGGTTGCTTGAAATCATATCGTTCGTATCGCAGCGTGCTTCTTCCACTTCATTGGATTGCTGATGATGTGTCTAGTCTGGGATCAAATATTCGGGCAAAATCAGGGATGACCATTCGCTTACAGATATGTGATGTGTTCCACTCCAGTACTTTAAACCGAAAAACGTCCAATCTAGGTTCCCAGCGATTATGTAGTGGCACTTGGGTTATCCAACTCGAACGATGAACATACGTCGTGAAGTCCTCTGGGATGTCTTTCAGAACAGATGAGCAATGACTGCTCTATTTCAACAGATTGAATCCCATTTGAATCGTTCGGATTGACACACGTAACCAAGTGTGGTGTTCTGTGCGACAGGGCCTTTTTCTGCCTGCTTGATTTTCTTGTTGCGTAGCAGGTCGAAGTATGGGCCTGCTTGGATGATCATGTCAACGTTGCTTGGCTCCTTTTGCGCCTTTCGGATCTGTTTATTCAGCTTACCTAACGTGAGCTAGGAACGTGAGGAAGTAAACCTTTCATTACTATAAAAGCTGCCGCGAGAACACACTCGTGCTATGAAATACTGCGTGCACTGCTTTGCAGTTTGGCCGATGCTGCGCTGCCCTTGTAAATGGTGAACTTCAATCCTTTCCATAAAATCACTAAAACAAAAAAAGTGCTGTCCCTCCCCAAACAACATACCCGATGTCTGCACGCCGGCTTAGCTACTTACTGCTTACCCGAGTTGTCTTTTCCCGTTCCGACCAACCGGACGGCTCTACGATGATTTCTCACCAAATCCACCAAATAGTATGATTTAGGAACATCCTTTGACCGATTCCCAAAAACGAAGCCTAGATGAATCCAACTTGGGACGGGACTTGCAAAGAGGAAAAAATGTAACTTCATCTGAAACCAGCAAGCGCTGTCACGAATTGTCAGATGCAACCAGCACCTTTTTGTGTAAAAGTATTGGTATCCCTCAAAAAGTATTCCGAATGATTTTGTTTTACGAGTACTTTTTCACTTTGAAAAGTATTCTAGAAAAGCCGGACAGCTTAATATTGAACTGTTATGAATACGTGTTTTATTTCCGATAGGAAAATCTTTATAAAAATAAGTAAATATCAGTGTGTCCACACTGATATTCTTCCCTCCCCCTTCATACGGGAGCTTGGCAGAAGGAAGGTCGTGTGATATGTGCCATCACAAATATTGCCCTCCGCTCGCTTTCAAATCGACTTCTATAAAACATCCTTCATGCCTGCCGTATCCTAACGGAACTATCAATTCTATACTTTCGCCTCTAATGCTATCATGAACATGTACGTCCAAGTTTGGAAGATGATATTAGCATTTCTATTCGCGAAGTCGAAGCAAATTCTGCTCTTCCCTCCTATGGGAAATCCCATTGCTATCTGTCAGAGTTTGAGTGAAACATGGCCGCCATCTCCTCCTCTCTGTTGCTCTACTGTAAAATCCCATAAGGAACTGTCATTGTTTGTGTGAAGAATTTTGCTTCGACTTCGCGAATATCACTTTGTGTAGGTGTTCAATCGGCCACCGATGGCGCTTGCATAGATTTTGCTTGTGTTTGACGTTTGCGCACTACCGCCATCTGGTTGCCGCTTGGCCAGACATAGTGATTTTAGCATTGGACGACAATGTTTCCGTGACTATGATTTTGATTGCATTTTGTTCTAAGTAAGACGTCTGTTTCTCTGTGAAAATAATGTAGTACCGTCAACTGGGGGGAAGATGATCATTTTTAAGACAAAACATGCAATAAAAATGTGTGTTTACATTTTAAATCGAAACAAATATTTTCAAAACATGTACTGCTATACGATGCAATAATCAACAACTTTAGTTTTCTGAAATGCATTCGCAGTTATTAAAATAAATTAAATTATCACACATTTTTTGAGTAATCTGGTTTGGGGTGAAGTTGATCAAGACAGCTCTACTAAAATCATTATGACCTAGTAGTCAAAATACACTAGGTTATTTGTATGAATGTTGAATTTACTACGTAAAGAAGTCTACGAAGTCAATATTTGAAACGAAAAGAGCGTCATTTATGACTATCTCTCTCTTTCTTCCAAAAAATACATTTTCATGATTATAATCGAAAAACTCGGATTTCTATCTAGCGGTAACATTACTTGAACGGAGAATATTGTTGACTACCGTTTCTTAAAAAAATTTGGCACTTTTGACTGACACATCAAATGATCATCTTCCCCCCAGTTGACGGTAGTTATGAAGGTACTTTTAGTGTATCACTTAACGAATGCTCATATATATAGAGTTACTCATGGATTGTTATTTTTAGTTTAATTATGTAACTAAATGTTATGTTAATTTATCGTTTTCTTTGATGATTTTCATTAAATTCCATGATCTAACATGGAAAAATTAAATAAATCTAGTAGGCGAAAATTGGTTCCTGATCAAAGCAGTCGACCCAGATTTCGTCCGGGGCGAACTGTCATATATAGTTCGGAATTTTCGTTAGACTCCAGTTTTCGTTTTGTTGGTGAAATTTTAAAACTTCTTCTAGAAAACGTGGATTTGAACATAAAAATGGTAAGAAGCCTTTAAATTTCATCAGGTTTCGTAAGTGTTTAGTACATTTCATTTATTTATTTCATAGGCACAGCGTAAGAAATACCATACATCGTACTCCCAAGATGAAATTTCTGCTGCTGTACGGAAAGTTCGCAGCAAATAAATGGGTATCAATGAAGCAGCCAAGCACTTCGGAGTTTCCAGGTCGACGATTCGTTCTCGTCTACAGAAAAAGGAACGTCAAGTTTATCGCTCCGGTCCATTGTCGGTACTGACGATAGAGGAAGAAGGCGAATTAGAGTCATGGATATTTGACAGTCAACGTAGAGGCTTTCCGGACACAAAGAGTAATCTGCAGTATAATATCAAATCCTTCCTCGATCGGAATCTACGAGAGAATCCTTTCATCAATAATCGTCCTGGTTTGTATTGCTAACTATTCCATTGTACATCTATGTATTCAATGTATGCAATCGTTTGATGTAGGGAAAAAATGGCTGAAACTATTCATGAAGAGGCGACCTAATGTGGTACTCCGAACGCCTGAGTTTATTACAAGCGCTAGTGCCGGATAATATCAGATCCTGGTTCCACAAAGTGGAAGCTTATTTAGCTGAAAAAGACTTGATGCATATACTGGAGTATTCGCGAAGAGTATTCAACGGAGATGAAACCAGTTTTCAGCTGAACCCAAAATCCAAGGCCGTGTTACCACTACGAGGAAACCGAAACGTGTATGATGTGGAACGAAACAGCAGTAAATTGAACGTAACTGTTATGTTCACTTTCAACGCGGCAGGGAAAACTGTACCCCCTTGTATCATATACCCCTATAAGAGTATCCCGCAAGATGTTGCCAAGTCCGTCCCATCTTCCTGGGGTATCGCCAAGTCGGACAGCGGATGGATGACAACAGTAGTATTTCGCGATTACATCCGAAATGTGTTGAACCCGTATCTCCAGAAAAAGCAAGTTAAAAAGCCAGTAATTTTTATAGTCGATGGACATAGCAGTCACGTTAATCTGGAAACCTCTAACATGTGCCGGGATATGGGAGTTATCCTCATAGCTCTGTATCCGAACGTGACAAGGATTATGCAACCAGCTGATGTATCGGCTTTTAAGCCGCTGAAGAATGGTTGGCCAAAGGCGGTAGAGAGGCTCCGTAAAGATAATCCGCTTCGTAGAGTAACATTGCCGGATTTCGCAGTTGTTCTTCAAGACTGTTTGCGCCATTCTTTGACATCGACGAGCATTAAAAACGGCTTCAGAGCTTCGGGTCTCTTTCCTTGGAATCACAGTGCCTTCGATTATTCGAAATGTATGGCAGAGACAGAAGAAGATGACGTAATAGAGGCAGACGATCAGCCATGTATGGAGCTGAATACGACGACAGACTTAGAACATGCAAAACGAGCACTTGAGCAATGCGCAGCAATTATTGGACCAACGCGAGCCAAAGAGTTTAGAGGAGATTTCATCGTACTCGATAACGCCGAGCAGGAAGCGCTTTTTGAAATTTTCCGCGTTCTGGAGGAAACTGTACCAGAAACTATTAAAGCTATTGAAAATCGTTAAGAAGAAAATACCGAAATCGAGACCGAAATCATCATGGACAACAATTCGTCAACATTACCTGCTCCTATAATAAACTAGCTTTATGTACCCGGCCTTGCTCGGAATTGCCAGTTTGGTTCGAAGTTTTTTTTCACAATCGGAAAATGATAAAACCAATTGGTCAACAGGGTAATTGTGTTTACTTATTGATACTTCATCATTTGATTAAATGAAGGCTTTTAGAAACACTGACTGAAAAAAAGGGGATCGTGGGTTTGAATAGCCATATTCCGTCTATTCCTAAAGAAGGAAAAACCTCAACCGATGCATTATTCCGGGCAAACGCATATTTTTAAAGAAGGGATCACACCCACCATTGCCTTATTCCGGGCAAATGCCTACATTTAAAAAAGCAATCACATCCACCATTAAGAAGGAAACACATTATTCATTGCTTTTCACTGGGTGTACCATGATTCCGATGAAGGGTAACAATTACCATTGCTTTATACCCAAATGCATGCTTTCTATGAAAGATTTTACTGATGCTGTTCATAATTATCCCAAATGCCTTCATGTCGAATGACCTTAGGCCAAATAGTGTTATGTTAATGGCCAGCTTCATTCAGGGAAATGTCATATGCTTGGATATGTGTATCGGGAAGTATGGTTTTTGGAAAATATCATTTTCGTTAAAGTCATTTTCCGGAGAATGTTATTGTCAAGGTCTTGGTATTTTTGAGGAATTCGGGCAATTAGTTTTCGGAGCATTGTACAATGTAAAAGAACCTCGGGTGAACTAAATAAGACGGATTTTAAATTAAGACGTTTTCTAAACTATAGCAACCCCAATAGCCTCCCGCATTCCAAAAGTCCCTCCCAGCCTGTCTATAATAGTTTCCTTTGGGTAGAGAATACGTGTTTACAAAATGAAAATAAAATAACCTACCCCTATCCACTCAAATCGTTTCCTTAGGACAGACAATATTTGAAACAAATTTGGTTCAAATCGGTCTATCGTCGCCTCCTTAACATGAAGAATATGTGTTCCAAATTTGGTTGAAATCGGCCAAGGGGTTTAGAAGTTATACTGAGTTGATCGAAAACTAAGAAATACCCCTCCCCGCACATCCTCCCCCTTTTACAAAGAGCATGCTTAACCCCTCATTGTCGTCTCCTTGAGATAAAGAATGTGTGTACCAAATTTGGTTGAAATCGGCCAAGGGGTTCAGAAGATACACTGAGTTGATCGATAACTAAGCAATACCCCTCCCCGCACACCCTCCTCCTTTTCCGAAGAGCATGCAATCGTCGTCTCCTTAAGATAAAAAATGTTTGTTCCAAATTTGGTTGAAATCGGCCAAGGGGTTCAGAAGATACACTGAGTTGATCGATAACTTAGCAATACACCTCCCTCCACACCCTCCCCCTTCTCCAAAGACCATCCCCAACCACGCTATCGTCGTCTCCTTAACATGAAGATTGTGTGTTCCAAATTTGGTTGAAATCGGCCAAGGGGTTTAAAAAGTACACTGAGTTGATCAATAACTAAGCGATACACCTCCCCCCCCACCCTCCCCCTTTTCCAAAGAGCATCCCTAACCCCCTAACTTCGTCTCCTTAAGATAAAGAATGTGTGTTCCAAATTTGGTTGAAATCGGTCAATGGGCTCAGAAGTTATGCTGGAACATACATACAAACATACATACAAACATACAAACATTGAGTTTTATATATATATATATAAATATATATATATATATATATATATATATATATATATATATATATATATATATATATATATATATATATATATATATATATATATAGAAGAATAGAAGATATAGATGTGGAGGGCATTGATATGCCCAAAATACAACAGCCAACTTTGAAGGAGTGTTTGGCGTCGCTTCCTATTCTAGAATGTGGAACTCAACGGTAGTTCAAATCAAAACGGTATCATGTCTTGACATCAGATGAGTTCATTGAGGAGTTTTCCAGAAAAGAGCAAGAGAAGAAATGTCTAGAGGAAGAGAAGGAAAACAGGAAAAAGGTGCGAGAAGAGCGAAAGATAGAAAATGACCTTAAAAAGAAGCAGCAAGAAGAGAAGAAGACTTTGAAGAAGAAAACCCAGATTAATCCACCTAGCGGTGATGATGCTTTTCTCGTGCGGTAAAAAAAATAGTATTTTGGGCATTACTTCTGAGCCCATCGTCCGATCGGGCCAATTTTCAGTAAGAAATAATGAGACAAGATTCTGCGAGGAAATCGGTTTAGGGTAAGTGCATTAAAAGTGAGCTAAACTTTTTGCTCTTTTGGTACGCACACACACACACACACATACACACACGCACACACACACAGACATCACCTCAATTCGTCGAGCTGAGTTGATTGGTATATAACACTATGGGTCTCCGGGCCTCCTATAAAAAGCTCATTTTTGAAGCGAACATATAGCCTTTACGTATACTTAGTATACGAGAAAGGCAAAAATGAAACATTATGCTATATTCATAGTATAAATTTGAATCCACTTTTAAATTTTATAAGGAACTTAAATATTTGTTCAATAAAAATAATTTAACATAAGCGTGTTTCTCATTTTATTGAATATTGAGTATTATTGTACGTTTATAGCTGATATTTATTAGTGGGCGAAAACTGGTCCCAACTATGGGCGAAAATTGGGTTTGAGGGGGTCGAAATTAGGTTCAAATTAAGGAATTACCAAATTCGCATTTTCAGCCAATTTATAGTATTTTTTATGCTTTTCTACGTTGCAATGTGCAAAAGAAGTATAATCAGAAACAATTAGAAACAGAACTGTTAAATAAATTCCATCATAATTTATGATTTATGGCCTGCTTTTCAATATTTACATGAAAACTGGGCGACTGGGTTCGCTACCCTATCGCTTGAAAGCATTGAATAAAATGAAAACTCCGCTGCTCATAATAAAATTGCAGTGACAAAAAGGTCTCACTTTAATCGACAGCGATTTCTTGTTTGGGTGCTCGCTTCGTATTGTCGGCAGCTGTTGCTTAAATCCATTGTAGAGTAGAAGTTGTTCTCATCGTGCTTTTTTCTTGAAAGGAGTAACCAAACTTCGCAAAACTAAAAAATGAATTAGGGGAACTGTTCCGTTCTCCATCTCACTGAACATATATTAATCTCATCGCAAAACAAAGCAACACAGCGCCAATCACGTTGTTTCTTTTTGCTAACATACGTACTCTCTGCTGAAAAAAATCACAAAAATAAAAAAACAAATCAAATTCCTTTTCATTGCTTTGTTTTTGATGGAATGGAAATGGGAGCTATGAGATGAAGTGCCGAACCGTTCCCCTATATTTTGCAGCAATGTATGCCTAAATGAAGACTTTACTTTTATTCTCTACTATAGTACAAATTGCTAGCTCGTTGCGACCCGCAAAACACTGGTTCTAATATGCATCATAGTGCATACTGCTTCTCGCCAAACGTGGCTTAGTTTGCTGCTAGAATTTTTTTCGCGATTGTTCTATTGTGTGAATTTAATTACAATGATTGAATCATTGTGATTGTCTGCCTGTTAGTTCAGTTTACAACAAACCGATACATTTGTTGTGTAGAAGAATGTTTACAGATGCTTTTCTTTACAAAGGAAGTTTATGAACTGGTCTCACTTACACAATCGAAATGCTATGCCGAATTAGTTTTCTATATGAATCTTCCGCGTGCCAGAATCTTCAATAGCCTAGCGAGCAAAGTCGTAGGATAGCCAATCCGAAGATGGCGAGTTCGATTCTCGGTCTGGTCTAGGATGTTTTCGGTTTGGAAACCTTCTCGACACCATGGACTTAGTGTATCCATTGTACTTATCACACAAGATACATATTCATGCAATGGCGGGCATAGAAAAGCTTTAATTTAATAACTGAGGAAATGCTAATCAACTACTAAGTTGAAAAACAGGATAAGTTCTAGTTGAATTGTGGACCCATTAAAAAATAAGAAGTGTGCCAGAATCTCGGTCACATTTCCATTTTGCTCAGTACCTTTATTCAAAATATGCTAGTCATATTACTTTAGTTTTTCCAGCCAGGAATCATATAAACCAATCTCTTTCGAGCAATTTATTCAAGATTCACCGGAAACAAATCAGCGAAACATTTTATTGTAATCGATTCCCATCCTGTCTCTTCAGATCGTTTTTCTAAGAAAATAATATACATAGTAGCTACGTCATCACCGAAGTTTCAATTTAATCATTCTTCAGCCATTATAAGCGTCTGTTCTGTATCCTTCTGGAAAGTAATGCTTCTGTTTTTTTTTTGTGCTTGCTCTTCGAGCTTCGAGACGATGAACCCACTCCAGCTTTAAGTAGCGCTCATGGCCCATTTTTCGCACGGTTCCTCCAATATTGTGAAGTGTAAATCAAACACTCCGTCGAGGATTAATTTGCCGAAAAGAAAGTATCTAAACCTGCTCTTTCGCCGCAACAGAATCGATTCTGCCGTAACATAATCCGGGGCAATCGCCTAAACACAAATTGTCTATAGGAAGGATAACAATGATTGCTGCATTACGAGAGGTGTAATTATTTTTCATCTTCATGACAAGAATGTTGTATCACTCCGTTGACAATGACTTGATAAAAATGAAAATAAATGCGCGGAATCATTAAAACTGTATAGCCGAATGCTACGTCATTACCAGATTAATAATTCTGTCTAAATTAACTGAAATGGGTACTGATTACAAAAAATAGATTGCACGTACACAGTGAATTATTTCCGTTAAGCAAATTTTGAGATTATTAATAAACGGGACCGGGTGCTTAAAGGCAGTACCCAAGAAACAATTCAGAGCCATAAATCAACAAGATTGTTGAACAATTGTTGTATAGAAGCGATGGTAGTTGAACAATAAAGCATGTTTAAGAAGTTGTTTAATAAATGTTATACTGATTGAAATCACCGCATTAGTTCCCTGTTTTGTTGTTGTTTGAATAAAGCATCGAATAAAAGTTTAACAAATGTTGCCCTCAAATTTCCCTGGCAGGGTGAAGTACAGTTGTATTATTCACTGTAAATATACTTTATTCCACCGAAGTAAATCCTATTTTGTGTAATCAAGTTGATATTGAATAACATGTTTATGTGATGCTTAATAACATTTGTTAGAATTTGTTTTTCAACACCGCTGTCGAAGTTGTACAATTCAATGAAGTAATGTGTCTTATATTAGATTGTAAGCTTTTGAACCAAACATGTTGATTAATTGTGAAATAAGTTTACTGTATGATAACTGTTAAAATAACTTACTTATTTATTAATAGTGATGTTCTTTCAAATTTTGTTCAACACAACATAATTGCTGTTGATTCATCATTGTTGATAAAATCAATTATGTCGTATCTGGATGTGCGGATGTCACTGTGCATTGAATTTTGTGAAAATGGATAATTTTAAAAAGTTCAAAAAGAGTGGTACATATCATATCAGTGGTTATTGAAAACACCGATTGTTGTGTACAAGTACAACACAAACCAGTGGAAAAGGCAGCGACATGAAGCTAACGGGTTTTTACGTTACGTAGCTTTCAAATCTTCTGGGAGAATTTTTACTCTTCACCGTGTTCCGCGCAAACTATACTACAGGAAGAGGCTGTTTCCTTACGACACGATGTCAATATTCCTGAACAAGTTCTCCGTCCTGGAAAAAAAATCATCCGATTTTTTCCAAAATCTTACTAACAGTACTGCATTTTCTGACTTTGTATTAGCTCGAGTGAAAAGAGTTTGTTGCTTCAATAATCTATTGTACCAATAATTTGGATCAATAAATGGAAATTTTAATTGAAACCTTTGTAATTCTATCAACTTTTGTTTCCTACCTGTGCCCTTTCAAATATCTTATTTCATAGAATACTTGGATTCAGAAGTTATACCTTCAATAAAGCAAAACTAGTAGAAGCATAAGTACTAGAACGCTAGTGGCGCTGTAATCATTAAAAGCATTTTTCCAAAATATGCTTCCACGAGACTAACTTAGCCGTTTATTATGCATCATGCTATAATACATGTTGTGTTTCATCATCAACATTGGTTTGACACTTGTAGTACCGGTACTTGGCTGCCAGATCAAAGTGACCTAATACTTATGCATCTACTGCAAAACTTTTCGAACAAATTAAGTGAAACATCGCGTTTTCCTTTCAAATTATGAAAAATATTATTTTTGTTTTAAATTCAAATGAATGGTTTTGCAGCGCGAGCTTTGATTTAAAATTTCCATATTGACTAATGAATAAAAATTAAAAAAAAAACTTCTGGAGACGGATAGAAAAGCTGGCGGGCCGATAATGAGGTTATTTTTCTTACATGCCGTGGGCCACAAAAATTAAGCCGAGGGCCGCATACGGCCCGCGGGCCGTACGTTGGGCAGCCCTGGTATGAAGCTTGTCTTTGCTTTGCCTAATATTATAAAATCATACCAAAAAGCATAATTTAAAACCGAAACACGCGAGACAATACACCGATACCTTATCAATACGAAGAACCAAATTGTAAACCTTCTCAGATTCAATCGTGGGGGCCCTTTGCAATGACGGATCTCCAGTAGCCTTGCGAGTTGAAAAGCAGGCCAAGTTCCAGTTGCAATGTAAAGCCTTTGAAGAAGAAGGCCCTGTGCAATCCAATTTTGCAATTACCTCAAAAAGACTGCCTGCCTCGATTGTCTCCTCAACAAGAAAGAAACCTACGATATATTAAATTGCACTTTAACAATGAATTTTTCACTAGAATATTAAAAATACGTACTTTTGCTCATTTTTTCTGCGAATATTCACCGCTTTGATCACTGCACCGCACTGTTTGTTGTTGCTGTTTTGACAGTGATGGGCAACGGATGCGCGCACGGATTGACTATTGGAAGCAGAATGTTTCAGAATTCATTATTCAACGATTCTTAAACTGCAATCGCCCCAACTACATTCGATGCTCATCTGAATTTGTATAAACGTTGATGTTTGTGCAAACGTTTTCAACAATATTGTTGTCATATACATTCTATTAAATAAACATGATCAAATGTTGTTTATGCAATGTTTGTGCAATAAATTGTTCAATTTGGTGTTAAATAATTTATAACTACAATTAACATGGTCGATCTATATGACCTTGCATGGAGCAGCGGAAGAGCAGGCGGATGTCAATCGAAGGGTCCTGGGTTCGAGCCTCACATCGTTCGAGATTTTGATAGTAATGTCTAGTTGATTTGAAAAAAAAACAAGTCACAGTTCTATAAATTAATTAGTTGAAAAATCGATACAACAGGCCATAAAATAATATCAAGATAAAAATTATCCGTAAGAATTAGTCCTCTTTTTAACACTTTTATAAAAAAAAATGCTTGTTGTGGAAACTTGGAATAAGCTTTATTTGAGATATTCCTTACAACAATTGAGATGCCACCAAAACCAACGTTATTCAACTTGCATTCGGGACTTTTTCTCAAACTTATGTTGAATAATAGTTTCCTCCAATCTTCTATGTTACACACACAACAGTAAATCAAACAGTCTTATTTGTAAAACATTGAACAAAAGCTTTATAAGTTCGGGTAATAAGCTTTGTAGTAACAAGCGTTGAATTAATGTTGCTGTAGCTCTTTTATTGTTTTTGCAGTTGAACAATCGAGGCAAGGTGATAGCTTAAACATTTATTTCAACATGCTTATAGAACTACTGTTGTTGAATAGATTCTCCATTTTTGGGCGAACAAGGTTGGTATAGTAGTATCAAATGCAATAAAGCAATCATAATTAAACATACAGCTGAATAGCGTAGCTGTAAGAGACATTTCTTCAAACAACAATTGTTTCTTGGGTACTACGAATATCCCGTAGAAATACTGTGGATAAAATTTTGAAATGTCTGAATAGCAATAAAAATAATGGCTTCTCATGTGTAATTATTATTTTTACAAATTAATCACAATTTATTAAACTTTGCCTACATACATAGGGTCTTTCGCATCCAGAGCTCTTCATTATAATATGGATATTATTGAATATAATTTTCATTAGTGTCTGAATAAGGTACAGACAACTGATGAAAACCTTATGTTGCAAAACTGAAACTTCCATACTTTTTTGCAACATCATCATCATTAATGCCATGCATTAACCTTTTGTCTGTGCTCTGGGGTCAATATGACCCCAGGCCACTTTGAGTGGCTGCCATTTTTTTAGTTTTCAACCGATTCTCCTAATTTTTGGTAGTTTGGTAAAACGCCGAGATCTGTCTCCTAGGTGCAAATTCGCTTGAAAAATCTTGAAAATATGCGCTACAGTGTACTTTTTTTTTTAAAACTTGCGTTGTCTATGCCCTGAGGTCAAATTGACCCCAAATTGAAATCGCTATAACTTTTTTAATGTTTGGCCAATTTTGGATTTTTTGGACTGTTTCCAAAGATAATTTAATCTGAAAGATGATTAATGATGGCGTTTCCAAAGATTGACTATAGGTGGGCGGGTACATCGCGGGGAGGTGTTTTTGTGAAAAAGGGTACAAAAACAGTGATTTTTCATGCTTATTTTACTCATATCTGTAAATCCTATCCATTTTGAACTGCACCTTTTCACAAAAGTCATGCAGGAAGGCTTTTTCATGCTTTGACATGAGGTATTGATTAGTTTAGAGCTTGGTCGTTAGGTGCTGGTATATTTGAATTCATTATTTTAGACTACTCAAGTATTTCCGATATATGGAATTTCCCTCATTGTAAATATTCTTATCAAACAAATTTGAAATTTGTAAAGATGACGTCTTTAACAAAGTTCGTCTGGTGGGAATGGACTGTCATGTGACGGAGTAAATAATTAGGAAATTTACAAATAGGCGGCTCTAGTGTACTTGCAATATGCTTGCATGTTTGAAATATTGATTTAGCTTGAGATCCCTCATACCTACACCCAAGTTGTACGAAGCGACTAAAAAGCGGTGCTCAATATAATAAGCACTTCTTCCAAGATGCGGCACTACTGAGCTGTTATATCTGAGTATGTTGTTTCATATGAGATCTGATGTATTTTGGTTTATAGCATTTTAGGCAAACGTGAATGTTGTGGTAGAGTTCATCAAAAGTTTTCGTTGTATTCAACCTGCTCCAGCGATGCTGCAAATAGTTACCGCTCAGCTTCTGAGACGAGCAGACGTATTTTTGATTGCGCTCTCCGAAAGTCAAGCGATTAAATCCTGTGGTTTATTTTTCATCCGTCCGTGCCGCGTCGCGTTTTAGTGATCCGCGATGAGGCGAGAAAATACTTTTCGAATAGATTACTCGCGCTTCCCAGTGAAGCCGTCTTTCGAGAAGGTGCATGGCTTCTGCCACACTGTTTTAGGGCTGAAGAAAGAAGATGTTGTGAGATTCCAGTGCCACCGCGGTGAACAATGTGCGTTCGTCAAGGTTAAAGACCTGACGCTCGCACAAAAATCGTGGACGAACACGACGAAAAGCATGAAGTGGATATTGCGGGGAAGAAGCACAAGCTCCGTATAACCATGGAAGATGGAAGTGTGGAAGTGAAAGTGCACGACTTGCCGGAAAACGTTCCCGAAGAGAAGATCGTCGGTTTCCTCAGTGCGTTCGGCGAAGTGATCTCGCTACGCGAGCTGACGTGGGGTGATGGTTTTGAGTTTGGTGGGATTCCGCTCGGCATATGGTCGGTCCGTATGCTGATTCAGCGAAACATTGATTCGTGGGTCACGATCGATGGTCAGCAGGCGTACATCGTCTACAAGGGGCAGATTTCTTCATGCAAACACTGCGAAGAACAAGCCCACACTGGCATATCTTGTGTGCAGAACAAGAAACTGCTGGTCCAGAAGAGCTACGCCAACGTGACGAAACAAGCTGTGCCACGATCACAACCGAAGAAGACAAGCGCCACAAAACCTTCGATCGTCAAACCGGTCGGAGAGCGTACTGTCGCTCCACCACCAGCATCGCTGGAGGCCTTTCCCGAGCTGCCGAAGCCAGCGAGTCAGACCGAACCGTCTGGCTCATTAATTGTACCAGCCAGCCAGCCACCGAGCATCGTTAGAACGACGTCCCCAAGCCCGTTGTTGAACAAAGCGCGTGCAGTGCATCATCGTCATCACTGCGCACACAAACGTACAGCGCCGAAGCAGTCTTGGCCGACTTGTTTAAAAAGCCTGTGACTCGATCGCAGAGCCGAACCACCGGCAATGAAACGGATGACTCGTCAACATCCACAAGAAGCGGGCGAAGCCGAGGACGTCCACCCGGCAAAAAGCAACGATGCGACGACGGTGACGACGAGCAGGGCGTAGATTCTCTTCCATAAATGGCTCTCACGTCGTACAACCTCGGATCCATCAACATCGGAACTATCACGAACCCCACGAAACTCCACGCGCTCCGAACCTTCATCAGTAGCCAAAGCCTCGATATCGTGTGTCTGCAAGAAGTCGAGAACGAACAGCTTTCCTTGCCTGGCTTTGTCGTTTTTGCTAATGTAGATCACACGAGGAGAGGGACCGCTGTTGCAGTGAAGGAGCACATCCAGGTCACTCACGTCGAGAAAAGCCTCGACAGCCGGCTGATCGCGTTGAGAGTGCACGACACGACAATTTGCAACATTTACGCTCCCTCCGGCACTGCACAGCGCGCTGCTAGAGAAGAATTCTTCAATGGCACCCTGGCCTACTACCTTCGCCACCCCACTGAGAACATCATCCTCGCTGGTGATTTCAACTGTGTGCTGCGAGCTTGCGACTCGTCCAGCCCGAATACAAGCCCGTCTCTCAAAACAGCCGTACAGCAGCTGCAGCTGCATGACGCGTGGGAAAAGCTATGTCCGCTTGATCCTGGGTTCACGTACGTCAATCGGAACGCGCAATCTCGACTTGACCGTATGTACGTGAGCGTCGGCCTACGAAACAAGCTGCAGTCCGCCTACACGCACGTTTGTTGTTTCACAGATCACAAAGCGCTGACAGTACGACTCTGTCTCCCCCCACTGGGACATGAGCCCGGGCGCGGCTTCTGGGCTCTTCGACCGCATCTTCTAACCGAAGAAAACGTAGCCGAGTTCCATTATAAGTGGCAATATTGGACTCGGCAGCGCAGGAACTACGGGTCGTGGATGGAATGGTGGCTGTCGTACGCTAAGCCCAAAATCAAATCGTTTTTCAAGTGGAAATCTCGAGCCGCTTTCGAGGAATTTCACGATGCGCACCAGCGTCTCTATGCGCAACTACGGCTGGCGTACGACGGATATTACCAACACCCCGAAATGTTGACCACCATAAACCGCTTAAAAGGTGAAATGCTGGCGCTACAACGGAACTTTTCCCACGCGTTTATGCGCATAAATGAAACGCACCTGGCCGGAGAGCCCATGTCAATTTTCCAGCTGGGGGAAAGACGACGGAAAAAAACAACCATCACGCAGCTGCAAACGGCTGAGAACGAGATTGCAAATGAGCCACAAGCAATAGAAGCAAATCTGTTTGCTTTTTTCTCCGGCCTCTACTCGGAAGAAGCAGCAGATAACAACGAGGACGGGTTTGTTTGCGAACGCGTTATCCCACCGGACGACCCACTGAACGGGAGATGCACAGAAGAGATCACGACGGCAGAAATATTATCTGCTATCAAAACAAGCGCAGCAAAACGATCACCAGGAGCCGACGGGATCCCACGAGAGTTTTACCTCCGCATGTTCAACGTCATCCACCGTGAGTTGAACTTGCTTCTCAATGAAGCACTCACCGGCAATCTTCCCCATGCTTTCGTCGAAGGTATCATCGTACTGGTGAAAAAGAAAGGTGGAGATAACACTGCCCGAGCGTACCGGCCCATTTCGCTGCTCAACAGCGATTATAAACTTCTCTCCCGCATATTGAAAATCCGACTAGAGTGCGTAATGCAAGCCCACCGTGTTTTGAGCGACGGACAGAAATGTTCGAACTCAGAGCACAACATCTTCCAAGCCACTCTCGCTCTGAAAGATCGGATCACCAATCTCCGTCATCACCGTCGCGCCGGTAAGCTCATCAGCTTCGATCTGGAGAACGCCTTCGATCGAGTGCGCCATTCATTCCTTTTCGACACCATGCGGTCGCTCGGCTTCAACGAGGAGCTCATCGCTCTTCTCGCACGCATTGCCAGTAGGTCTACATCCCGGATACTCATCAATGGGCGCCTCTCTCGTTCGTTCGTTCGAGATTGCTCGCTCTGTGCGGCAAGGGGACCCGTTGTCCATGCACCTTTTCGTCATCTACCTTCATCCTCTGGTGTGCCGGCTCGAGCAAGTGTGTGGGGAGGATTTGCTGGTTGCCTACGCCGACGACATCAGCGTGATCGTAACATCACTGTGGCAGATCGAGGCGATAAGGGAAGTCTTTCGTCGTTTTGGTCTTGCCGCCGGCGCGCAATTAAATTTGCGCAAAACTGTCTCGGTGAATGTGGGGTTTTGCGAAGGGAATATGTTTGACACCCAGTGGCTACAAACTACCCAGACAACCAGAATGCATGCATAATAGAATTGTTTTTCTGTTATGCGATGCCTATGCGCACAAATTTCATCGCTTACCAGTCGCGAAAACACTTTTTACGTACAAAAGTGGAGGCGATATAAGTGTATTTCTTATCCGACGTTGCACGGAAGTGTATGCGATGTGCACGATTTTTATGCAAGTTTGTTCGTTATGCATTGCGATGTAGTTTGTGATAACAAACTCTGTTTGACAGATAATCCGATTTCATGTGAGTTTGATTGCAGGAATATGCGATGTCAACAAATGAAGCTGGAATAAACTCGTAAAATAGCCTACTGTGCGGGAAAATTTATAAATAAACTGATGAGCTTTGCACAACAATGCGAATCTGATGAAACTTGGATCGGTAAACGATTTTGATCGTGCATTCTTATGCGATGTGTGGTTGTCTGGGTACCCATGTAGTCAAAATTCTGGGTATTTCCTTCGCAAACTCTATACGGCTGATGACAACGCTGAACTGGAATGCGATGGTGGGAATGTTCGCACGGCAAATGTGGCTGCAATCTTTACGTAAGCTCACACTGCATCAGAAGGTGATCACGCTGAACACGTTCGGCACGTCAAAATTGTGGTACCTTTCTTCGATGCTGCCTCCTTTCGGCGTACATACGGCCAAAATCACGTCGTCGATGGGAACTTTCCTATGGAGAGGAATAGTCGCCCGAGTTCCCATAATGCAACTGGCCCGAAACAAGGAGCACGGTGGCTTAGGCTTGCAAGTCCCGGCGCTCAAAGCTAAAAGTTTAGCAATTAATCGGCATTTAACCGAGATCGATTCCATTCCTCATTACAAATCCTTAATTTTCCACGCAAATCCTCGCCCAGCAACTCCAATGGATAATCCTGACCTAAAACTAATCCTTTCCAATTTATCCCACATTCCTCGCCAAATTCAACAAAACCCCTCCGCCGATCAAATCCATCAACACTTCGTACTGCAAACTGAGCTACCAAAGGTGGAACAAAACAGTCCGGCAGTTGACTGGCCACGCGCGTGGCGTAACATCCATATGAAAGAGCTCTCGTCAGCGCAACGATCTCAACTCTATCTCTTCGTCAACGGGAAAACCGAGCACCGCAAACTGCTGCATGTGATGCGTTTATCAGCTGATGAGAATTGCCAACACTGTGGCAATCAAACACCAGAAACACTTCAACATAAATTCTCTTCTTGTGCTCGTGTCGGCCCGGCATGGACGGTCCTGCAGCAGAAGCTGGCGGAAGTAATGGATGGATGGAGACGACTTTCGTTTGAAGACCTCGCGATGCCCGCTTTGCCAGGCATACGGAGAGCGGTTCGTGTAAAAATTCTGAAACTGCTAATAAATTACATCTGCTTCAATAATAATAATAATGATATAATTGATGTTAACGCTCTAGAGTTTCAACTTAACATAAATGTTTGAACTATACAACAACTTTGTAAATATTAACATGAATTGACTAAATAAACTGAATTTTAAACCACAAAAAAAAATAATAATAATAATAGAATGCGTTCACAGAATATGTTTTTGGTCATCCAAGAAAACCCTGGAATTAAGGCCTTTGGGTCTACATGCGTAACTAAAGATCAGCCAATTTGCCGCCTATTTGTAAAATTCCCAATCATTACTTTCGTCACAAGACAGTCCATTCCCACTAGACGAACTTTGATCAAGACGCCATTTTAACAAATTTAAATTTGTGCGATAAGAATATTTACACTGAGGATAATTCGATACATGTATCGGTATATCCTAAAGCCTAAAATAATGAATTAATAGTCTAAAATAAAATAGCCTAAAATAATGAATTCAAATATACCACCACCTAGCGGCCAAGTCCACCAAGCGGCCATAAGCTTATCAATGCCTCATCCCAAAGCACACGCCTTTCTGCATAACCTTTTTGAAAAAGGTGCAGTTTAAAATGGGTATTATTTTCGGATATAAGTAAAATAATTATGAAAAATCACTGTTTTTGTACCCTAGTTCACTAAAACCCCTCCCCGCGATGCAACCGCCCACCAATAGTTAATTTTTGGTTACGACCTGAAAGATGATTAAATTATGTTTCGAAACAGTTTCAAAAATCCCAAATCGGCCAAACAATTAAAAAGATATAGCAATTTTAATTTGGGGTCAATTTGACCCCAGAGCACAGACAACGTAAGTTTTTTTGAGCACAGACAGAAGGTTAAGCATATTTTCTTCGTTACTTTTGAAAATCAGCATTCCATGTAGGCCATTTGCGATGATGCAATGTTTCATCATTCGAACATTGAATTGGCGGCTATGTATGAGGGCGTAATGGAATGCAAAAGTGCACCAGAACAGAAGGTTGTGCCCATTTGTTTGTTTGCTCAGAAAACAATATTTACATAAGGCTCAGAGGCGGTGGCGCATCTTGCTTTTGCAGAAATTACGTGCTGTCTGCAATTGCTTATGTGTTTCTGTATTTGTATTGTGTTTTGCTTGCAGTACGGGCAAGTTTGCGAAAAATGGTAGTACGCTGCCATGGGATATCGCTTTACATTCACATACCACTAAGAAGGGTCAACAAAAACCACAACCAGACATCTGGGTGTGGCGAGACTCAGGTGATGAGATCACTAATCCCGACTCACTAAAACCAAATCCATTTGCACTAGTCTATACCCCCAGGCCCACAATCAGGAGGTGACTATCGAGCATTGAGCACTTGAGACCTAGCCTTCCATGCACCACGTATAAATACAGTATCCCCCGCTGATCCGACGCGTGATTTTTGAAAACGTCCAAATGAGAGACTCTCTTTCATTACGCTCTCTTTTGCTAATATCTAGGCTACACGCTTAAAATAACTTACATATTTTTGTGTTTCGTTCACACAAAACGGGCCTCTCCTGGAACAACTCATGTTATGAGTAATTACGATGTTACTCATTTTTGTGTAACTGATGGCCGATGATTTTCGGTGAGTTCATTTTACATAGCGAGAGAGCAGTCGGAAATCGAACCTAACCTCAATTGTATGTTTTCAAATTAATGTTTAACCTTCTGTCTGTGCTCAAAAAAACTTACGTTGTCTGTGCTCTGGGGTCAAATTGACCCCAAATTGAAATTGCTATAACATTTTTAATGTTTGGCCAATTTTTGATTTTTTGGGCTGTTTCGAAAGATAATTTAATCATCCTTCAAGTCGTTACCAAAGATTGACTATAGGTGGGCGGGTACATCGCGGGGAGGGGTTTTAGTGAACAAGGGTACAAAAACAGTGATTTTTCATGATTATTTTACTTATATCCGAAAATCTCTACCCTTTTGAACTGCAACTTTTTAAAAAGGCTATGCAGGAAGGCATGTGCTTTGACATGAGGCATTGATAAGTTTAGAACTCGGCCGCCAGGTTTTGGTATATTTGAATTCATTATTTTAGACTACTCAAGATATTCCGATATATAGAATTCTTCTCAGTGTAAATATTCTTATCGCACAAATTTACAAATGGGAAGAAGTGCTCATTATATTGAGCACCGCTTTGTAGTGCTAGACATCCTGAACAATGTTGTCGAATACAACTTGGGTGTAGGTATGAGGGATCTTAAGCTAAAGCAATATTTCATGTATGCAAGAATATTGCAAATACACTAGCATCGCCTATTTGTAAATTTCCTTATTATTTATTCCGTCACATGACAGTCTATTTCCACCAGACGAACTTTGTTACAGACGTCATCTGTACACATTTCAAAATTGTGCGATAATAATATTTACAATGTGGAAAATTCCATACATCGGAGTTACTTGAGTAGTCTAAAATAATGAATTCAAATATACCGCCACCTAGCGACCAAGCGCTAAACTAATCAATGCCTCATGTCAAAGCAGACGCCTTCCTGCATAACCTTTTTGAAAAGGTGCAGTCCAAAATGGGTAGGATTTTCAGATATAATAAAATAAGCATGAAAAATCACCGTTTTTGTACCCTTTTTTACGAAAACCCCTCCCCGCGATGTACCCGCCCACCTATAGTCAATCTTTGGTAACGACCTGAAAGATGATTAAATTATCTTTCGAAACAGCCCCAAAAATCCAAAATTGGCCAAACATTAAAATAGTTATAGCAATTTCAATTTGGGGTTAATTTGACCCCAGAGCACAGACAACGTAAGTTTTTAAAAAAAAAAGGTCACTGTAGCGCATATTTTCAAGATTTTTAAGCGAATTTGCACCTAGGAAACAGATCTCGGCAAGTTTTACCAAACTACCAAAAATTAGGAGAATCGGTTGAAAACTTAAAAAATGGCAGCCACTCAAAGTGGCCTGGGGTCATCGTCATATTGACCCCAGAGCACAGACAAAAGGTTAAAGGAAACCAACTTTTTCATACTTATTCGGAAGCTTCTCCAATCGTTTCGATTAACAAAACAAAGTGCGATGATTGTATTGGCACATTTTTTTGTTTCGCCATCAAAGCAAAAGGAAAAACCTCCGAAGAAGTACGATTTCTTGCGGCACATTCTGCACACGTTCGCCATCATAGCGACCCAAAGGGACTTTGACAGTTCGAGGCAAACTCACTTACACATATCATGCACATGTGAGATAGTACACAGCGACTGCTCGTGTTTTACACAAAATTTTCACTCATATGTCGAATTCGTTTTTAAAAAGTTCCAACCTAGGTTGGAACCAGTTCCAACCTAAGTGCTGTCAAAGTGTTTTTTTATTCGCTCAGGTTGGAACTAGGTTCGCACTAGTTCCAACCCCAAAGCTGTCGGGTTCGCACTGTGTTGTTTCACGGTTTCGCACCAGGTTCACCAATACAACTGCACTTCAACTGTCAAAACCATATGGGTGGAATAAACAAGCCGAAGGGAATACAAACCAGAGTAAAAACGAAACTGTTTGTGCATTTAATAAAGAATGCGCATCGAAAGCCGTTTTACGGAAATTTTTTATTTCCTATGATATTTGTCAACATTGACATTATATTTATATTCCCTTAGGACTTTTTTCAGTAATCCCAGGATAATTTGTTTTAAACGGAAATATTATATTGCAATTTGTTCTAAAATTCCCCTATTAATTATTTCTTTAAGTAGTTCTTCAAAAAATCATATGGAAATTCTTCAAAGAATTCTTATAATTCGTTCAGGTATTCCTCCTTGAAGTCTTGTATGCATTCCATTGCGAATTCTTCCCAGAATGCATTAGAGCAACATTTCAGGCATTCCTTCATAATATCTTTCCAGAAGTTCATCTGGAAATTCCTCCAAAAGTTCCTACGAAATTTCTTCCAAGAATTTCTCTGGAAGTTCCTCCAGGAATTCCTCCCGAAGTTCCTCCGGAAGTTAATCCAGGAATCCCACCAGCTATTCCTTCAGGAATTATTCCGGAAGTTCCTTCAGAAATTTCTACGGAAGTTTCTCCAGAAATTCCTCCGGAAGCTCCTTCAGAAATCCATCCGAAGTTCCTCCAGAATTTCCCCCCTGGAATTCCTTCAGAAGTTCCTCCAGGAATTCCTCCGAAACTTTCTCCAGAAGTTCCTCCGGAAGTCTCTCCAGAAATTTCTTCGGAAGTTCCTCCGGGAGTTCCTCCAGGAATTCCTCCAAAAGTTCCTACAGGAATTCCTCCGGAACATCTTTCAGAAGTACCTCCGGAAATTTCCAGAAATTTCTCCGGAATTTCCTTCGTAAGTTCTTTCAGAAATTCCTCCAGAAATTTTTCCCGAAGTTCCATCAGGAATTCCTTCGGATGCTCCTCCAATAATTTTCCCGGATGTTCTTTCTCCGGAGGTATCCTGAGAAATTTCGGGAGGGACTTCCGAAGGAATTTTTGGAGGGACTTCTGGAGGTATTCCTGGAGGAACTTTCGGAGGAACTTCTAGAGGAACTTTCGGAATGAATTTCTGGAGGAACCACCGGAGGAATTCTTGGAGGAACAGCTGGAGCAATTCCTGGAGGACCTTCCGGAGGAATTCCTGGGAGAACTGCAGGAGGAATTCCTGGAGGAACTACCGGAGGAATTTATGGTGGAACTTCCGGATGGATTTCTGGAGGAGCTTCCGGAGGAATTTCTGGAAGAACTTCCGTAGGAGTTTCTGGAGGAACTTCCGGAGGAATACCTGGAGGAACAGCTGGCGGGATTCCTGGATGAACTTCCGGAGGAATTCCTGGAGTAACTTCCTGAAGGAAGCTCTAGAGGAATTCCTGGAGGAATCTCTGGAGGAACTTCCGGAAGATTCCCTGGAGCAACTTCCGAAGCAATTTCTGGAGGAACTATCGAACGAATTCTTGGAGGAACTTCCGGAGGAATTCCTGGAGGAACTACCGGAGGAATACCTGGAGGAAATTCTGGAGTAGCTTCCGGAGGAATTCCCGACGGTACTTCTGGAGGAACTCCTAAATGAATTTGAGTAGGATTTCATGAATGAATTTCCAAATGATTTACTGAAGGAACTTCCGGAAGAAGTTTTGAAGTATTTTTGGGAGGAATTCCTGAAGGAATGTTCCAAAGATTTTCTGAAGGAACTTCCGAAGGAAATTTTTAAGGAACTTCGGAACTTTCCTAACGAACTCCCGAGCTCCGAACGTAACTTCTGGAAGAAGAGGAACTTCTGAATAGATTCCCGAAGAAATTTCCGAAGGAATACCTGAAGAAACATCCGGAGGAATTCCGGAAAGAAACTCCGAGTAAGAAAGCCTGCAAGAACTTGCGGAGGAATTCCTGAAGAAGCGAAAAGGAATAGAGAAGCTGGGGTAGATATATCCATCCAAAAGTAAATTTCTTAATTCGTGAAAATCAGAGCGCGTACTTGATCATTTTATCATGATCTGATTCGTTGTGGCCCACAAACTGCCAGTGCACTGGTAAAGTCCGGTATGGTGTCGATCATATGTTTCGAATCAAAACAAACACGATGCCACGCACACCACCATATCCAATGACAGATGGAACTGAAAACGTTTTTTTATTCAGGGTTCGGGTTGGCACTAACCCAGGTTTAAAAACGAATTCGACATTACAGTTTTGACGACGTGTGTGGTTACCTGTATACCACTACCTGTTGATGGGCCGATCGATGACCAGCGGTGAGCGAACTAGTGGCTGGCGAGAGAGATGATCGGCTGAGCAGAAATCGAGCAGTGGGCTGATGATTTTCCGCCCGTTCGCGAAAGGATATATGGTCGGGCCGCGAATATACTCGATCGGGAACTGCTGCCTAGCAGTAGTGCGTTGGTTGACGTGCTGCCGAACCGCCGCTTAGCGGTGGTAGGTACGATTCGACCAATACTGTCGACGATCGTTGTCGCTGCAGGGTACCGTACGGAGGGCCTCCGATTATCGGGACGTGAGTCGAGGCGGGCAAGCTGGCGTTGGGATTCTTTCCCCTTGATGGACAAATTCCCACGGTCTACGGGCGATCACGTGTAGCGGGTGATGCACGTGGGGCCAAGTCTTCCACTCGATGGCCAACGCGCTCTGGGTGCACCTATAGTGGTACGCAACCACGAGACGATAGGTGCACTCAGGATGCCTCGCCTGGTACCACCTGCGTTTGATCGTGTCCTGGGTAGATTGTGGACCGATCTAGCGTTCACACACGCACTCGGCCGTGAATGGCCGTCACTGGAAATTCCCAACGAGGCACAGCCCTTATAAGCGGGCTCTTCTTCATTGGTATTACATCCCCCACTGGGACATTGCCGCCTCGCAGCTTAGTGTTCAATTAGCACTTCCACAGTTATTAACTGCGAGGTTTCTAAGCCAAGTTACCATTTCTGCATTCGTATATCATGAGGCTAACACGATGATACTTTTATGCCCAAGGAAGTCGAGACAATTTCCAATCCGAAAATTGTCTAGACTGGCACCGGGAATCGAACCCAGCCACCCTCAGCATGGTCTTGCTTTGTAGCCGCGCATCTTACCGCACGGCTAAGGAGGGCCCCTTATAAGCGGGCGGCTATAGAAAACCGAATCTTAGAACTGAACACACATATTTCACATTATCTTTTCCAAATTACCTTTTTTTTTCTTTCCTAGAATATTCCCTCTTTTTTTTACGACTCACTTCCTACGGCTAACTTCAATCTACAGTAAATTATGTTTCTTTAAAATATGGTTTTAATTTAAATGATATTTTTAATTAACTCACATTTTCTTATACAATCCAATGCACGACTCACGATTTCTTCAGTGCTTTTTTTATCAAATTGAAAACAAATCTAAAACAAAATAATATTCATTTCGTTAATTTTAATTGTACTTTGAATTATTTTTTTAGGTATTTTTTTCTCACTTGAGTTTTACAAATTTTTTCTCACTGCACTACTAAAATTTACTTTAACTTCAATCACAACTTAACGACTTGGCGGTCCAAAAGGGAAAAACCCGTAGTCTTTCATTACCTGCCAAGAAACTTTCTTTTTATTCCCATCTCTCTTATTAAGGGTTTCCGGATTTTGTCTTGATAACCATTTTCGTTCTAACAATTTTCCTGAATTCATTTGGTCATTCTGGTTGGGGTTTCCTGTTTTCCCTGTTTTCACCCACTCATTCCAAACTAAATTACTACCACTTATATATTATTGATTCGAGCACTCTCATTGCCTATATCGGCCTGGCTAAATTGGTAGCTAACGCTACTTTTTGAAACGACAGATTCAAATCTGATCTGCTCGTTTCAAGGTTTCAAAAACTTTGGTTTCAAACGAAGAAAATAATTTATGTTTGATACGTCTATTAATGACAATGGCGACCCCACCACAGGCGCTGTCAAGACGATCATTTCTGTAGATAAAATAGTTTGGATCTCTTTTAATGGAGAGTCCTGGTTTTAAATACGTTTCAGTTATAATGGCAATATGCACATTATGAACTGAAAGGAAGTTGAATAATTCATCTTCCTTACCCTTTAGAGAGCGGGCATTCCAATTTAGAACTTTCACACAATTATTTGGATCCATTGAAACGGAGTCCGATACCATTTTTATGTGTGTACTTTATACCAACCTTAACAGCTTCAGGAATGGTATTTGCTTTGAACATTGCATCAATCATGTGATGCAATTGTTCAGTTAAAAAATCAAAATCGGAAGCAGTCATGCTACCTGAATCGGCAACATGACCGTTATTTACCGTTGGGACATGGGTATAAACCTCATTTTGAGAAGAGAAATTTGGTCTACCAGCAGCGATGTTTGCATACGTAGGTACATTGGAAAAATTGGAATTTACTGAAGTGCTTGCTACCCGTTGACGAGCGGCAAAATTTGTTTGTGAATTGTGGTGGGTATGAATTGCTCGACCGGTAACCGGTTTCGAAATTTGAGCGTTTGAAAAATTTCTACCCGTCAAATCTGGGATCCGATTGGAATTTCCCGTCATCAATTTTGCACGGGAATTCAAAACTTTTTTGCGTGAAGGGCATTCCCAGAAATTGGATTTATGATTGCCCCCACAGTTTGCGCACTTAAATTTATTGGAATCTTCTCTCACAGGACATGCGTCCTTGGGGTGATAGGTTCCACCACAAATCATGCATTTAGCATCCATGTGACAATGTTTGGTTCCATGACCCCACTTTTGGCACTTACGGCACTGGGTAGGGTTTTGGAAATTTCCCCCAGGCCTGCGGAAATGTTCCCATGTAACACGGACATGAGACATAATACAGGCCTTTTCCAAACTTTTTATATGATTTAGTTCACTTTTGTTAAAATGAACTAATTAAAATTCTTGAGAACCGCCCCTCTGGGAAGTACCAGAGTGGGATTTCTTTTTCATCTTAATTACTTGGACTGGTGAAAATCCAATTAATTGAGAAATTTCAATTTAATCTCATCCAGTGATTTGTCATCACTGGGGAGACCTTTCAAGACGACTTTGAACAATCGCTCAGTTTTGTCGTCGTATGTGAAGAATTTATGGCGCTTCTCAGTTAAATAGTGAAGAAGACGTTTGCGATCGTCAAAGGATTCCCGCAAAACGCGGCAGTCACCCTTCCTAGCAATCTGAAATGAAACCTTGATCCCCTGAAGGTTACTCAAAATCTCATTCCGGAAGCCAGAAAACTCGGCAACAGATACCACAATTGGCGGAATCCTTTGCTTTTTCGCATGAATCGAATCACCTGGGCTAGAGGTAGATTCGATTTGCTCAATTTCATCATTAATCAAATCGAACTGATTGCTCAGTTCGATAGGAGAAGAATTATTTCCGATATTAGAGTTAGAAGGAATATCTGAATTCTCCAGCTTCCTTCTATTTTTTCCGCGCTTGGGCAGGACGGTCTTGAAACCTTGTTTCTTTGAAGGAAGCGAAGAATTCAGAGACTCCCCCTTCCTCTTGTTTTTGTTAATACTCATTGCTGAGCGTGGAGACGTGACCTTCTAAGAGGTTTTTTCCCAGAACGGTGTCCAGGATTACCACCGCTTGTCGGAATTTTACTTCCGCAAACGGGTCCAACGTAAAACGAAGGCACGGGTCCTTGCAAAGATCGTAACGGGATCAGTGGGTACAAATAGCGCTAAGAAGCACCGTTGAAATTAAAATAGCTTCGGGTAGTATTAAAAACTTCCTTCCGCAAAGAGAGAAAGAACCGCACAGCACGAAAGCACGATGCGGTCTGACCCGCTTGAGAGATGTTTTGCGCTTCTGAACGGTGTTTGTCGGTGAAGGCTTTGATTTCAACTAGATAATATCTAAGTAGACAAGTTTAATGTAAGTTTTAATCAGTCTGTACAGTCACAGCTGAAGACAAAGTGAAATAAATAAATAAAAACAAATAAACACATAGTCCTTGACGGACACGAGACCTGGACGATGCTCGTGGAGGACCAACGTGTAGTTTTCGAAAGGAAAGTGTTGCCGGTTGCGTACCATCTATGGTGGGGTGCAGATGGCGGACGGTACGTGGAGGAGGCGAATGAACCACGAGTTGCATGAGCTGCTGGGAGTACCATCCATCATTCACACCGCGAAAATTGGACGACTGCGGACGACAAGGTGGATCGATCAGGTCAAAGATGACTTGCTGACCCTCCGTAGACTGCGTGGATGGCGACGCCACACTGGGGCAGCCCTTGGCCAAACATGGAAAAAACCTCTCAGTCATTCAAATAGTGAAATAGACCATAGGTGTTTTCTGCGAAGTTTCAATATACATTAATGCCGACGTTTTGGTCAATAATTTTTAGCGGTATTCAAAAAGTCCAATACGCCAAATCGGTCAAAGCGTGTGTGATTTCTTCAGAGAAGTTATTATTATCGCCTTTATTAAAGAGGTTTCTTCGTCCTTGCCTGCCTATCTATTCAGAGAAGTTGTTTGTCACCATCGATGAACTTTTAAAAACTCAAAATTCAAGAGCCTGCTGTGATGATTTATTTGCTTATTAGAAAAGAAAGACCCAACAATGAAATTTGATCAATAATTGTACTTTATCAACACTTTTACTGTTTATTATTATTCAAAATCAAGGATAATGGCAGAATACACGATTCATCGCATGTACGTCTAAGTTTGGCAGATGATATTAGCATCATTGTAAATCGTTTAATTTCTTAGAAGTACTCAAATCATAAATTAGAATTAATCGAATTTCAGCTGTTTCGGTCATACGAAATGAGCATGACGTTCAGGGCAGTTCATATTCAAAAATGTAAAATTCCAGCTCCCATATGTCTATTAGCATCATTTTGATAATATAGAGTCCTGGCAAAATATCAGGCAATTCGGTGGCATTTAGGGGTGGCGGTCAATTTATGTTTATATGGAAATTTGTATGGGAAAAATTAAATTTATTCAAGTCATCCTCTAACCGTCAAATCGTTATGAATTCAAATAAACATTCCCAGCCTCCCTTTTGGAATCTATATAAATGAGGCCTCCGGAAACATATTAGTTAGTGAGTGGATTGAACGGTTCTATTGACAGTGTGAATATGAGATAAATGCCTAAAATGGTGTAATTAGCCTCAACGTAGCAGTGGAAATATAAATCAAAGTAATACGTACTGAACGAAGTACACATCAG